>NC_037653.1:0-301363 GCF_003254395.2 Apis mellifera
ATTTCTATTTTCATTGCTACTTTCTTTTTTTTTATCATTAATTCTTAATGAATAAAAGTAATTTCGTTATTCAATAACGAAAAATCAAACTTATCTTCCCAGACACACACATCTTATAAAATTCAAAAATTTTGAAAATAATATTTCTATTGTCATGATTATCAAATTCGGACTAACGTCGAAGATGTAGTCTAATTTGAGATAAAAAAAAAAATCTAGCCATTTGATAGTATATTATTCTACATTTTATAAGATTATACATAATGATTTAGAAATCTATTCATGAAAAGATATTTTAAAAAAATTAAACGTAAATAAATATTATCGCCGTTCGAATTGCCGCATCAATCCAAATGATGCCTGAGAATTACCATTAGAGAAGCACAAAGGGATATATGGATTGTACAATTTGTTTTATGTTCAACACTATATCGCGTTGTAGAGCGATTTAAAAAAGAAGAAAAATTTTAATTATTATCTGATTAATGAAAAAACATGTAGCTTGTAAAAAATTAAAAGAACATATATTAATGCAAATGAAAAAAATATGATTTTAAATATTTAGAGAAAAAATGAAAATAATTTTATTATATCAATTGATAATATAATAATACAACTGCTCGTATTGCAGGAAAGAATTACATACATATATATTTAACAAAATGTAATATATATTTTATACAAATGTAATATATAATTATGCAAATATATAAATATATTTTAAGAAAAATATTATAATACTGTTAAAGAATGTAATGTAAATAAAGTATGTATATAATACTGTTAAATTATTAGTATTTTATAATATTGTTAAATTAGTCTATCATATACGTAAAGAATATATGTCAAGAGAAATATCATCTTCGTAGAGAAGAAAAAAGCGTCAAAAAATTTCTGAAAAAATAGACAATTTTGACAAGAATATTATTAGAATAATTCATCAATTTTTTCACCGGAATAAACTATTGACAATAAAAAAAATTTTTTAAATGCCGATTTTACACTAATTTTAAAAAAAGTTAATTTCATAAATTATTACAAAAGTATCAATTTTAAATTTATTCGATAAAAGCGGAACAGTTTATTAAACGATAGAGAAAAAATTATCATTTGAAGAAAAAGTTATTTTCAACAATTAAAATAATTGAGGAAACCAATTATATCGATTATTTCGATGAAATTTGGATATACAAAGAATTCAATATCGAAAGATTTAATTGTAACATCAGCTTAAGCTACATATTCCAATGATTTTTCTGACTGGTTTGAATTTCTCAACTAGTTTGAGAAATTCTACTGAAAAAGGAAAATTGTTGCTTAATAATTACACATATTGAAAATGTCAATGGTTTCTTGAACGATGCATTTAATAAAAAAAAAATTATAATTACTAATATTATAGAAAATGAATACAGCAAAATTTGAGGAATAGTTTTCTTTAAAATAATTGAAATAATTGAAAAACATTCAATGATTATAACGAATAATGGATAAATAAATTTCGTACCATTGTCATAAAATTAAAAAAATTCCCAATAATATTTTAAAAAAAGAAAATATCCAACAATGACTGTAGAGAAAGTTTTAATTTTTTTGATATAAAAAATTTATTTTACGAAGCAATCATGATATTAAATACAATCATGATGGAAAAAAATGCACAGAACATGTTATTACAAATTTTGAAGATAAATTTTTTTAGATAGAATTAAATCAGCAATAAAACCATTTATTATATATTATTTATTTTAACAAGAATAAACAATTCTAATACTGATTAAAAAATATTAATTGAATATAATTTCTTTTGTATTATATCTTTATTTATTTCGTTAGATAGATGTATTTATATTAAAGAATAATTTCATGATATAATGAATAAATTATAATAAAAAAAAATAGCTTTTGATTATGTAAAGATTGTGTTGAGGATTGTTGAGCTGATCTTATTTAACTCATTGATCACATGCACATGTTTATCTCTGATTTATCTCATTAGACGAAGTGTAATTATTGTTTTCATTATTTTACATTTTTTTTTTTGCAGAATCTACTTCAATTCGAATTCTTTCACACTCTTTTAATATTTGTCATTAATTTATCATGCTTGGAACATGTATTATTATATTTATTAATCATTAATTTTTTATAGTTAATACAAATTTTATATTCTTGCATTCATTAATCAAATGCCGATACAAATCTTTTAATCTCAGAGTCGAAATATTCAGATTTATATCGCATCTTTTAATTTCTCAATATTTTCAAAATCATTTTTGGTATTCTTTGATGTTTCAACATAATTTAATATCCAATATTCTTTATCTTTATTTTTAATGAAAAACTTGTTATTTTTTCAAAAGATTTTTCTTTGTTTAAAATATGTTAATGTTCTATAATTTGTTATAATTTTTATTACAATTGAAGAAACAAAGAGAAAATTGTCTCTATTCTTTCTGCAATAAATATATCATTAAATATTGTCCTTAATTTTTAATAATACAAAAATATATATCTCAAATATCTCGTTTAATTTTCCATTTTTAATTGTTTTCTTTCTTTTCTCAAATTAATCTATTTCATTTCTCAGAATTATACTGCACGCATATTTTCCATCTATCTCCCATTTTACAATTTTTTCATTAATACAATAATAATAGTACAAGAAACGATCATTTATCACAATAGAAATTATTATAAATTATTATAAATTGTACAGAATATAGATTTAAATAGATTTAAATTTAGTTAAAAGTTAATATATTTAAAAGAAATATATCGAATGCACTGCATATGTTGATTTCAATGAAATTTGTAAGAGAGTTAATTTTAATTCTGAAAAAAATTTATTGATATTTATATTTTTATCAACTGGCATTCATTTCATTGAAAAGATGAAATCAAATTTGAAATGTTTCTAATACAGTACATAATATTTTTGTTCAGAAAATAATATTCCACGAAACAAAAAAATTGCAAACATGTGTTAAGTTATCATCTGGCCAGACAAATGCATTAATTTTTTATTTTATTATTGCTGTATAAAATTTATATAAAGATATATGTTTATATATACAAACAGCATATTTATTTAGGTATATATATTTTTGGGGAAATAACATTCTAGTCAATGGATTAATAATAATATTAAAATATAGCTTTATCAGAAATAAGAATTGTATTATATAATTATTTAAATAAGCATGATTCTGAATATCTTGGAAATTTTACAAGAATAATTTATATGATTGTCCATTTTCAATATCGCTCTTGATCTTTTCTGAAAAAATTACGCTCTCAATACGTGTCTTTTGAAAAGAGTAAAACGATATAATATAAAAATTTTGACGATTTTTCTTCCAGATTATTTTTAGCTCGATAATTTTTTATTGTAATTATCATAAAATATCAAAACAAATTCTTGCATTTAAAAGAACATGCTTCTCCCATTAATTCATCGTATAACTTAAAATTCGAACGTTTGGATAATAAATGGAAGATATATTTTACAAAGAGAAGGAAGAGGAAGACGAAAAGAAAAAATTTTTTATCTTCAATTGCCTCGTTGTATCTGTACGTTTATCTTCTCAATTTATTCAAGATAATGTAATAGTGGAGGATTATGATTCTTCAGGATGATGAGAAACTCGCATAGTGAAGGATTATGATTCTTCAGGATGATGAGAAACTCGTATTCTTCGAACTTCAGTATTTCTACTATGTTCTATAGATAGATATAATCTTTATATCATTTCATTTAAATAATTATTTAGTTTAAAAATCTCATTTAACTTTTTAGATATTTTTTGTTATGTTTAATTTGACATCCAATTACAATAAATATCATTGAAATCTATTCCACAGATATGCATTAGAAGTGCAAATTAGGAAATGAGTAGAAGTTAACACGAAAGAATCGTTGGAATCGAATGATAATAGAAAAATCATCAAATTGAAATTAAAAAGTTTTAATTTATATGTTATCTTATATATCATATCTTTGAATACAAATAATTCGATGTATATTTAATGATTTAACAATCTCTCGGTTGTTTCTTATGTAGAAATGAGAAAAAAAATACTAACACGAAATACTATATTTTTTTAACTATAAGGAAATATTCATTAAATAATTTAGTACAACTCCGATCTTGTTATTCGCACTTTCGAAATTCGTATAATAATAAGTAATTATTCGATAATTAATAATTATCCGATAGTTGTTCACGAAAGTCTTTATTCGAACCAGGTTACGTTTATAAATTATATTCTAATTGTATAACGTAAATTATAAAATTTATTCTACGAATTCATATTTACAATGCATATAACAAATGAAATTAATGCGATAGTTGTAAAACAGAACCAGCACTTTATTTATTATAAGCACCCATCATGTACTTATGACTTATGGAGTTAAGTGATATTAATGAATAATTTCATTTTTGATCAATTTATTGCATATTACATTATATAATATGATATCTGATATATGATGATTTTCTAAGTATAATTAAATAAAAATATAAGATCAAATTCATAATATCTATTTTTCAGAAACAAATATTTCTATTCGATTGACGATTATATTTTCATATGAAAAACAACCGACACGAAATATTTTCGTATTATCCAAGAATGACTGGAATAAAAGCATTTTTTATAATATGATTTTAATCGAAAGTTAAGATCAAGATATATTTGTCTTGTATTCAAAATATATTTTTTTGTTAATAATCTTTCATTTTAACTGATATTTTTTTTTTATGCGATGATTTTTTTAACACGCTAAAATATCTGTTGAGAATTTTGTTTTTGCAAATTATTATATGCGAAACAAGATCTATAAATAAAAATGAATCATGATTCTGACCAATCTATGCTATCGTTAATAATCCATTTTAGTTCCTGATACCAACTGAAGTTATTTAAAAATTCTATCGGTAATATCAAATTTTTTGATATCAAAATGGTCAAGGATTGTTAATTAACTTAACATATTATTGTAATATTTATTTTCATTTATATTTGGGATACAATTTGCTATGAATGTTTTTATATTATATTATATTATATAATATATTATAATATATTTATATATTATATTATATCATATAAATTTTATATTATATTTTATATTATATTATATTTATATACATAATTATTTAATCAGTTCAAAACTATTGAATTTTTTCAAAATTTTATATAGAATATAGAATAAATATAGAATAAATTTAATAAATTTTTAATTTTAATTGGAAAAACAATATAAAATAATAATTCTAATAAAATAATTTCAATTGATACAACCAATGATATTATATGCAAGATTTTGCATATAATAATTTTATGTAACATGTTTATCGATTGGATAAAAGATACACTTCGTAAATCTATTCACTTACATTATTAAATTCATGAAATTCTATTATGCAAATTATATATTGATAGACATAATATTCGAATAATATTAGCAAATTAACACTTAACAACTGTAACTCTAATATAAATGATTCATTCAATGTTGATATTATCTGATAAGAACTCGTTCCATCCCAATTATAATTTCCACGCTTTATATGAATAATTTCGTGATTACAGATGTTACAAATCGATTTTTCGTAATAAATAAGATTGTTCGTAATTCTTATTTCAATTTTTGAATTTAACATAAATGATAATCATTGAACATGAAATGTCGAGAGTTTTGAAGTATCTCTAAATATATCTTCGAAATATTTCATGTAGATTTGATTTTTTGGAAATTGAATCAGAAATTCGAATTTATTATAATATATATATATATATATATATATATTATAAAAGCTCATTACCGAATATATAGTTAATTTGAACAAGTTGATGGTTTAATTTTTTTTTTTATTCTCCGCTAATTAATAAATCTTTAATATATAGATCGTGTTGAAGAATCCAATTAAATAGAGTCCAAACTAAATTATTAAGCCTAAATTATTAATTGATGAATGTCTTCGATAACAAAGAATGATAAAAAAAATAATCATTATATTAGAAATTCATATATGCCATCTTTATATTATCTTCTCACTACATTATTCATCTATTCTCGAATCACGAAAAATGCTAATACATTTTCTTAATGTTTTCAATACATAGACATCTATTCAAAATTTTATGAGTAGCATGAAAATATCATGAATAATCGGTCCGATTAAAAAAAAATCGTTTATTGATATTTTGAATTTGACAAATCCATAAAAAAAATATTAATTTAATCATTGTACTCATTGGTTTGAATTATCTTTAAATCATCAATAATTATTTCATCAACAATATTTTTATCTATACGATTTCACCGACACCGAACTTGCCAATAATGTGTATTTATTTCCTATGTTAGAATCATTTCATCAACATTTATTTCATTTTTTATAGACAATTATTATGTTTATTGCATATTGTTAATTCATAAATTATTAAAAAATGTGTAATGGCATAACGATTATTTTAAGCGGTAATATTTATATAAATCGCAATTTTTATTGTGTATATTTTTTTTAATGTAAGACTGGAAAAGTATTAAATAGAAAGTATTTCTTTTTAATTCATTTTTGATTATCTGTTTTTTTATTATACATTATTCATTATAATATTATTCATTATAATATTTTGTTATTCTTTATATAATATTATAATTTTAATACGTGTTTTATAAAAACTTCTACAACAATTGATAGCAGAGTGTAATTAATATGGAAAAGTAATATAAACAGAAAAAAATCATGTGAAAGTAAAAAATAATGATGATTGAAAAAATATATCGATTGAGTACAATTAAGTAACAGAAATTATAATAATATGTTATATATAGCCCAAAACATAAAAACGTGTAAAAATTGTATCGAAACTGATAAAAAATAAACCTCTGCCAGAGATAATCCTGAATTATCCAAGAAAAAACGAAGCAATATAGTAAATCGAAAATAACAAGGTATTCGAAATAATAATTATCTTATCAGATGATACAATTTTTTTAAATGGCACAATTTCTGACAAAAACTCGGTAGGCAAAGTATAGAATAAACCAAGGCAGATATATATAGTGAACTATCGATCAGGATTATATCGGTATAGAATTAGAATTAAAAAATATAAATATGGGTATCAAAAAAATCATAATGATTACATGTGAAGTATGTAAAAAAAAAAAAAATGAAAAAGTGCAATGAAAAATGATTACAAGTGCAAGTATACGATATTTCATTAAGAAAGAAAAAGTGGCAAAGAATATGCATATAAAATTTGGTGAAAGAGTGAAAAGCCGTATTAAATAATTAACATCACAAAGAATACAATGACAGATGATAGATACATTCATATGGTCAAACAGTTCTACTATGATAAAAAGAAATCTATTATAGAAATAAACATAATATATAATAAACAATCATAATAACGTATTCATATTACATATTGTGACTTCGATAATAAAAAAAAGGAATAAATAATATAGTTATTAATCATAAGACGGAACATAGGATAGAATACTCTGGCATTAATGGAAATTGAAAAAAAATATAAAATTGAAAAATAGACTTTCGATTTTAATTCAATAATATACATGTCACTTGATAAATATATGAAACAATTGCAAAATACGATATAATAGAAAATATAAATATTATCATGAAAATAAATAATTAACAATAAACAATTAAGATCAAGATGTATTATATATATCTTATCAGAAAACTAATTTATTATTATTACTAAGTTAAATTTAATCATGAAAACATTAAAGTAATAACCAAATATCTATAATAATTGATTTAACAAATGAAATAAAAGATTTCAAAAATACCTGAAAAGAATATATTCGTAAAATAAATACAAATTAGAAAAGAATAAAATAGTGAACTATATTAATATAGGTATTTGAGTGTGAAGAGTATGCGTAAGAATATATATTAATAATTCTATTAGAAATTTTAGTTGCCAGAATGACTCGAGTTATATGAATCGTGAATAAGAAAGGATAAAGTACATCTAAGCGAAATATCTATTGAAATTACATACTAACGTTTGTAGTCCGATTCACCAAATAATAAACAAATATAATAAATATAACAAACCATATTCTATATAAAAAAAAGTAGAAACATGATTATTTCATAAAATACAGATAAATGTAAAAGTGAACTGTGAACTAGAAAAGTTCAAATAATGAAAAAGAATTTATTAATAACACTTTTGATAACAAAATTGATTTTTTGATGAAAAAGGATATAACCCATCAAAGGACTATCCTATAGTTCACAAAATTAGAAGAAAGAAATAAAAATTTAAAAAAAAAATATGCAGTGTATTATGATAGATGTGGACTTGTTATCAAGAAAATTTTTGAGCAGAAATAGCGACAATGAGAACTATGTAAAGAATTTAATCATATATGAATAAAAATGAGGAGACAAGAAAAATAGAATGATAAATAAATATGATAAATAATTTAAATGTGTTAAATATACCATTAACCAGCAGTATTTAAAGACATTTGAATGTTTTTGCATATTATCATATTGCAAATAAATATATTGAAACTATATCACATTAAATAGAAAATAATAAATAACAATAGTATTTTAAATAATGTAACAGATTTGATAGCCGATTGATTAACAACCCATCAAAAAAAAATATATATATATATAATATACTTGATTTATATTTTTATAAAATCATAATAACGTGCATTCATGAGATGAAATTGTTGACTTATTGCATTCCGATTATATTAAATTGACAGCATTTATAGATTGTAATTTTTACATATACTCAGTTTTAGAATATGTTAACTAGATAATAGATTAATAAATACTAATAAAAATATGTTAATTAAAAATAGTTTCTTTTTAATTTGTTTTTTATTATATCCATTATAATAATGTAATAAACATATGTTTTACTTCCATGTAATAATTATAATAAACGTGTTTTTATTTTAGATTATTAGACATTCATTTCTATATTTATAATATATAATATAATATATATATTATATATATTTAATATACTTTTTAAAAAATAATAAATCAATTTTAAAAGTTATTTTTCATAACTTTATTTGATTAAATTGATTATATATATAAGTATATCATAATTTCAATTATAAAAACATATATGTCAATGCTTTTATAAAATTAATTTCTGTATATATCGATTGTATTATTAATTGTATTTGTATTATTCGTTAAATTTTCTTTTCTCATTTTTTTCCAGTTTATATAATGGTAATTGTTGCATTGCAAACTGCTTTTTCTGCATTTTTTCTTAATTTCATAATTTTGAAGATTTTATAATTTCTTAATTTTAATAATAAATCATTAAAACATTTATTAATTATATACCAGCTTCTAAAGAGTTTTGAATGAAAAATTGTGTGAATTATTATCATAAATCGATTACATTTCCAAATGAAAAAATCAAAGAATCATTAATATTTCATTATTACGATATTTATCTAATGTTTATTAATTATAATTATTAATACTTATAATTTTGCAATGGTATTAATTTCAGAAGAAAGTAAAGTTTTTAAATCATTAAATATATATGAATTGGAATTTTTTGGGACTTCAAAAATGTTAAACACGGCATACATTTTATTAATACATTTTATCTTGCTTCGTCATTGTTTATTTAATTTTTTTATATATATTCTGGCATAAATAAAAAAAAAAATTTCTTGATGAAAATTCGGATTTGACTGCTTTATGACATTTTTTTTAAAATCAATAATAAATAATTTTAACAAAATATTTTCAAAAGCTAGAATGGAAATTTTATTTAATAATAATTTATAATTATTTTCGTCAATGACAAGAATGCATGTATCAAAGAAATAGCCTTATTTTTTTGTTCATTACTATGTATTATTTATAAAATCTTATAAATTATTTATAAAATCTAAAAATTAATTTAAATGTGCTATTTATCAAATTCTGATTTTTCTTGAAATTTTTAGATTGACACTCGTCGTAAATATTATATTTCCTGCTTGTTCTCGTGTAATCTCTACAAATTATTTCCTATTTAAGATTTTTTATTATTTTCTGGTATTTTACTTATTTTTTCTTCTATAAAATAATTCTACTTTAAAGTATTATTAATGAGAATATATGTTATGTTTAATATATATATTTTTTGATTTTAAAATTTACGATATTTAAAATTTTGCAAGATTTATTTATAAGATAAGGTATTAATTTTCTACATTTTATTACAATATTTTATGATTTTAGATGTTTTTAGTACATGATTATAATTTAAAACATTATGAGTGCGAAGTATATGCTGTTCATTTACATAAAATATATTTGTACCTATGCACAATATATCTTTTTTTCTCGCATATCCAATAATATA
The DNA here is from genome assembly GCF_003254395.2 of Apis mellifera. NCBI lineage: Eukaryota > Metazoa > Arthropoda > Insecta > Hymenoptera > Apidae > Apis > Apis mellifera. The sequence continues at coordinate 10,402 of NC_037653.1, forward strand.
AATCGTTCCTTTCGTGATTTATTGAATACCATCAATAAATTTTTAATTTATCATAATTGGAGAAAAAGACGATCTGAATTGAAATTTTAATTTCCTTCTAATGAATTTATTTTATAAGAATTAAGTTACTAGTTTATATAGAAGTCAAACGAGTATACTAATCCAATAAACAAATTATAAGAATTATATTAACATTAGAATCTAAAATCCATATTATGTTGTTACTAATTAATTAATGATTTTTTTAAATCTCTTTCTGATTTAGAATTATCAATTTATTACTTTTTTTTTAAGAACAAATTTTTAAGTAGTTATTTTGAATTACTTTTTTAATAACTTTTATATATTTAATAATAATATTATATTTAATAATTTTTTGATTAAATATTGAATAATTTAAAAATTTATATTATATTATATTTATTTATATTAGAATATAACTGTCAATAAAAATATGAAGAATAATAAAATATTTGTATTTTTCCATTTCATTTTTTAATAAATTTATGATTGAATGTTTATATACTTTATAACTATTAAAAACATAACATTTTTTCTTCTGCAATTTTTTCTTTTTAAATTAGCATTTTTTATAAAATTAGTAATTATTAAATTAGTTCTTGAATTGTTAATATTATTAATTTTAAAATAATTAATATATTTTTCAGAATAGTAATATAATTTTTTATCAATATATTCCAATTAAATTCTTATTTAATATTTCATTTATAAATGATTAACTAATTTTAATTTACTTTATTTAATTAATCTTTTCATTGCCAAAGAGTTCATATAACAGCCTTTGATACCTATGCAAAAAATCAGTCTGTACATTTATATTTAGATTAAAGTCACTTTCTACTGAAAAAAAAAATTGCAAAAAAAATATCTAAAAAAGTTAAAATGTTATTTTTTTATCAACAATTAAAATAAATAGATTATATATTTTTTGCAGATTTTTTATCGACGAAAAAAATATTTAGATCTTTATCATTTATATCATTTATATCTTTATCATTTATATTTTAGAAACATATTCATACATAAGTATTATTGAAACAAACATATTCCAATAATTGTATTAGGATATTTTTATCTGAATTTAGTGTATCAATATTTTCAAAATATTTTATGCGAAAATAGAATTTTTCAAATTGTATTAAATAGAAATATTCATATAGTTTTTCCATAAAATAATTGAAAATGTAAGCTTTTTTTTAATTTGAAATATTTAATTTTTGTGAGAATCTGTGGAATTTCTTATGAGAATTTAATTTATCTCTGGAATTTAAAGAAAATTCATAAGTATAGATATATGTATTGATTCAAGTTTTCATTAATTTAGATGTTTTAAATTAAGGAGTTGAAAATAAATCGGTTTTAATTCTTGAAATTTATGAAAATTAAAAAAAAAATAATTATTACAAATATAACAATTATTGTCCATATTGGTTTCGGTTTCGATTTTTTAAAATTGATATCAGTTCTATGTTTTTATTGCTTTTATAACTATTATTTTTTATCATATATTATTATGATTACTCAAATTTACATACTATAATAAATATATATAATATATATAAATTTACATAATATATATCGAAAATATTAATATTGTAATAAATGTTAAAACTATTTATAAAAAAAATGTAGAAATCCATATATATATATTTGTATACATGTATATCCGATTAGTTAAAGAATTATAAACATTTTAATATTGTCTTATATAGAATAAGACCGAATAAGACCGTGATAGAGCGAGAACACTTAATTGAATACAATATCATTATGTGGAGTTTTATATGGAATTCCTTAACAAAAGAACAACAAATTCGTATACTTTTTAATAAATAGTTTTTAATACTTTTTTAAATAGTTAACTATTTGAAAATCTTAGCTTATATATTATGTAATTCTATATGTTAATAAAAACTTATCTAGAATAAGTTTCCACAAATTTCAGAATATTAGTAATATTATTTTAAATACATAAATAATATTCTTGAACATTTTATTTAAATTCATAATGAATCGTTACAACAATAATTTTCAATCTGTTTTTATGGATTCTATGTAGAAAAACAAATCAAAATACACTTCTATAAGATATTATAAAATATATATTAAGATATTATATTAAAAAAGTTATTTTTCGACACAAATTTGTTTTCTTTTAATTATCTTTACATTTATGAGGAAATATCATTAGTGATATTTGAATCAATTTGAATTTCACAAATTAGTACATTAGTCTTAAAAAATCTTCATTTGTATTTAATTTTTTTTTTTTCATGTTGCTGCTGACGATATTTTTTTGAATAAAATTATTTTCATAATCGATTATTATTTATTATTGATATAATATAGTTCTGCATCAAAATTATTCGATTAAAACTTCATTTTAAATATTATATATATATCCATTAACATTTATTTCAAAATATCATCATTTGATATTTTTTGAATCAAATGTTAATGGATATATATATGTATATGTATATATATGCTAGCTTTCATAATAAACTTCTTAACAGTTAAGTCCGCCTAAGTTAAAATAAACGAAACATTCTTGATCCTCATAAAATTATAAGTTATTATACTATATTGGAGTTATCCAAGAGTCAGTCATAAGTCACTTTATCCTAATTAGAATCACAAATGACTATGATATTACAAATAATACAAAAGCCCTAATTAAAATCGACTATTCACAGATAACAATCTACAACCTTGAAACAACTTAAATTCCTTAAAGAATCATTTATAATCATTTATAAATTATTTCCAAAAATAAAATTAAGAAGTCAAATCTAAAATTCTTTCTAAAAAACCAAATACATTTTATTTACAAGAAAAAGAAAGATCTGCTAGATCCTGGTTAAAATTTGGATAGACGGATCCAAACTACAAATCATAAACAGCATTAGATTTTTAAAATAAATATTCATAAATAATATTCTATAAATTCATAAATAATAAACTAATTTGGACTATACATATAAAATATTTGAAAAAAATCTTGCATCAAAAGATTCTTATATCAGAACATTCTACTTGAGACATATATAATAATAATATAAAAATTAGAAGAAAAATTACTAGAATTCAGCAAAACATTATACCTTAAAAATAATAAAATTAATACAAAACAATCTTAAAGAACAGACATCGCATATGCCCAATATATGGAATTTTCAAAGAATTTTCAAAAAAATAAAAAGAAAATTCCTAAACTTAAAATATAAAAATCTCCTTTATTCCAATCAATTTCATCTTCAAATATATCTTCTTAAACAAATATGGAATAGTTTACAATAAGAAACTTAACCTACCAATCTATTTTATCAGATTCTAATTTTAATTTCATTCAATAATTGAAATTATTCCCAGAACGAAAACAAACAAAAATAATTCTCTAGAATAAAAATCCCATAAAGTAATACTAGCTTGGAAGATTTCCCAAAAAAACTCGCAAAACAAAATAGAACACAACATGAGATTCATGAAATTAAATAACTATTATGCCAATTTCAAAGTTTTTACAGACATCAGATTCGGGAATTAGAATATGTCATCGCAAATAATAAAAAGAACTTTACAAAATGGCATCTTCACCGCCTATGCTATTTTAAAATAAGTGAAATAATAGCACGAAATAATAACAAATATAAAAGACTTATATAGAATTAAAACATGGATATAATCATCATTTGGATCTTATCATATCAAAGAAATATCGGGAAATAAAATAACCAATCATTAAGAAATACCAAAGAAGCCATAAACTTTTCATTGAATAAAATACTTTATTTTCTTATCAAGATATTGTTAACTATATAAAAACAAAAACAAAAAATGAATGGAATATAATATGCAAAATTAATATCTAAATAGAAAAGAATATTATCCAAATTGAGAACAGACCATATTAAAATAAGTCATGAATATTTAATAAAAAAAGTAGAATCTCTTCTCTGCAAGTTATGCCAAAGTCAAATATGACTGATTATATTGTTGTATAAATGCAACAAAGAAAAAAAACGTAAAATCAGATTATCATATGAAACACAATGAAGAAATTCTTCAAAGATATAAATCATCTAAACCAAATTCGTTAATAACTTCGTAAATGCGACAAAAAAAATAAATATTCAATTGAATATAATTTTTGATAAGTTTTTTATTTTTAAATTTTAAAAATTATTGTTATTTTTTACTATTCATATTGAAAAATCCGCTTTTTTATATAATTAAACTAATGTGAAATTTTGGGAGGAAGTAATGAAATTTTTAAATTAAAAATGAATATTATTATTTCATTTCTTGTCATAATTTATATTTAGATGCAATTTTAATATAATTTAAATTATGCTTTTAAAAATAATTAGACATATAAAAAAAATCATCACCGAATGGTAAGATAATGAAAAGTGAATCATTGGTGATTTATAGATTATTAGATAAAAATATAACTTATGAATCACTAATGATCGCAATATGTTAAAATAAAAAATTGAAAACTATTACGATATCGATTTTACTTTTTGAAGTTTATGAAAAACATTTATTCTAAATAATAATATTATGAAAAAAAACTTCAGACTATATCAGTTATATCTTAAATTAATATCAATTTTTATATCAATTTTTATACCAATTTCGCAGAATTAATAACTAATCATACAACGAAAACTTTATATTCATCAAAAAATAAATCGAAAATGAAATAAAAATCTTTTCATATGAGAAAATATTCATTAAGTGAATATGAACATTTAATTATCTCGAATTGCTATAGTTTGTTATTTTTATTTAAATTTGTATATAAATTATATATAATTATTATGTCAAAATTATTAGAAGATATACCTCTTTTAATACAAAGAAATTTAATTTTCACAAAATAGAATATCGGTACATTTTATTTGTCAAATAAAAAATTTTTTGAATGAAAATTATTAAAATTAGATTGAATATTATGCTCTCTTGATTTCATACTATTTCGAATTTTATTTAGGAGTTATTATGGAGTCACATTAAACAGATTATCTATTCCTAAGAAATTAGGAAATTTTAATCAATAAAAGAAAGAATCAATTTTACGTTCAATCAATTGGAAAACATAAAAATTAAAAAATGTTCAAAAAAATTTAATATATTTTAGAGAATAATTGTATATTATAGAGAATATTGAGATTATAGAGAATAATTGTATATTTGATAGAATATATTGTATATATTGTCAAAATTATCTAATTAATTTATTTATTATTATAATTCTATATAATCTTACATCATGAAAAATAAAAATTCGATAATTATATTAAAAATAAAAAATTTTAAAATGAAAACATTAAACAGTTTTCTTTATTTCTTTCATTTCTTATACACACTATAAATCTTTTTATCAATAAATTTTAAAAAGAAATTGTCATGTATGTGTAACATACATGTTATACATACAATGAAATTGCGAAGTTTTTTTTTGTTGCAAAACAAAATACAATAAAATTAAAATTAATAATAAAATTAAATAATAAAGTTTGTATTTAAAATAAAAGAAAAAATTTATTTTCTTTTTTATCCTGTTTCATAATTGAAATTATTGATTAAAATTTCATATGAAATAATGAGTTAAAACAAGAAAAATTATAAATTTCTTCTTTAAAATAAAAAAAAAAAAACAATTTTTATGTGAAAATTTTTTTTCTCTTATATTTTTATGAAGATGTGAATTATAACATAAAAATAATCAAATTTTCATAGATTAATTTTATCACTTTAAAAAGAACTTAGATAGCAAAAACAAAAAATTATAATACATATACATATTTTCAAATTTCAAAAATTTTGAATTTGATTAAAAATATTTCCTTCTATGTTTTTTCTCTAAATATGATATTAATATTGCTATCATTATTTTATATTTTTATATTAGTTTTATAATGATCTAGATTTTTTGAATCTTATTATGTATACTTTTAAATAATTAATTGTAATTATTGTAATAATTAATGATATAAAAAAAATTAAATAAAAAAGAGCGTTTCTTACTTTTCTCTAAATAATAATATTTTCTACATAAATAAAAAAATTTTTAATAAATTTTTTTATTTTTATGAAATATTAACAAAGAATTATTATCGATTTTCATTTTAATAGTTAAAATATTTTATGCATCTTTAATACTGACTGCCAATATATTTCCAGCGAATCCAAACGTAGCGCTAATATCAATATGCATTTTATAAATTATATAATATCAGAACATTTTATAAATTTTTAACGTTTTAATGTGCAACATATTTTATATAAAAAAAATAATACTAATTTTTCAAGTATACATATTTTGAAATTTATACAACAAATTTATACATTTATTTATATAGTTTAATTTTTTTATTTTATATTTTATAGAACTTTATAAAATATTGAAAAGGCAGAGAATGAATATAATTGGAAATATCAAAAGTAACAATAATAGCGATATATCCAATGAGAATAAACAATGTAATTCCAGTAAAACACAAAAATACAAAAACAGCATTACATTAGATTTAAATTCTGATTAGAATGGATCTGGAAAACACAAACTAAGAAAACTATAAAACGAGTAATAACATTCAAGAGCTTTTGGATTCACTTGAATTAGATAAGAAAGCAGAAATAACAAACAATATAATGAAATAATATTAATTAAAAATAATTTGAAAAAATAAAAAATCATTTTCTTTTACAGAAATCAATAGATTAGACTTACTGATTACAATCACATAAAGACAATGTTTATTTTGTTTATAAACAAGAAAGTAATAAATCTCTTCGTAAACAAATAAATAAATATATCGAAATTAGAAATTAAAAATTAAAAAAGAATAATTTTTTGCAACTTTTTATTTATAAATCAATCGATAAATATCTATAAATCAGAAAAAAAGATAATTTTATAATTAATTATATGATTTAATTATCCTTTTTATCAAAATTGTCACAAATGCATTCTGATAATAACATAAATTTAAATTCAATCATGTCACGTAACGGATTTTAATTTTTGTTAAGTAACATGCATATTACTAATAATGAATGTCAATAATATTAACAGATTTATCAAGATACTATCTTTATCTAAATCTATTGTTTCAAAAATATAATAGATCTCTAACAAAGTCATGATTCAGACAGAAGAAGATTTTATAATTAATGAAATACTGATTTTATGACAAGATAAACTTATATTTTGACAGTTATTGTAAATAAAACATACAAATATAGTATTAAAATTTTTAAATTAAGTATAAGATATACATAAACTACAAAAATTTATTCAGAAAAATCAGCAAATGATATAAGAGAAATCGGATTATCATGCATATTTATTTATTTATTTATTTATTTATTATTTGTATAAAAATTATTAGATGCGGAATGAGCAATGTATATATAAGACATTTTTATACAAGTTAGTTATTATTCTTGAATCGTAAAACTCATTCCGTTAATACTATGATAAGAACGATAAGAAATTTTTACGCATAAGAAATTATAAAACATCAATTGAAGAAAGCTGAAATGATATTTAGAGAAAACAGTGTTATTTTTAAATGTCGAGATATTCAAAATATAATTATGAGACATATTATAATTTTTATATTCTCAACTAAATGTTGCCAATTAATAAAAGTATAAGTAACACATCCAGAAACATTATTTACAAATATACAAGTTATTTATATTAGATTATAATAAAGGAAATGATATAATATAATTAATCGTTCTAATCAATCGATTTTTTATGCTACAACACTGAGAAAATGTTACTAAAAATTAGATATACATTTAATTCTTTTCGCTATAAATATTTTTATATAATTTATGAAATTGCATCTAACCAAAGATTACAATCATATCTTTTCGAGAATTATTAGCTATTAATAAATTAATAAAATTTCTTTCAAATATTCGTTCTGTCATTCTAATTCATAAATTTTCTCATAAAGTATGTAAAATTCAATTAATTAGCATTATCAAAATAATCAATAGAGAAGATAAATTTTTAAGATAACTACGCATTTAATATTACAAAAAACTTAAACAATTTTTAAATTGATTAGAAATAAAAAAAAATAATAAAAAAGAGAATAATCTATTGTCTTATGTATCAGTTTCAATTCCAATTATGTCTAAAATAATTTTTTGAATATCATAACAAATTATAATAATTTTGTTTTTAATAAAATGTAGATATATTCATTACGTTTTTAAAATATAATGAAAATTATTGTTTAAAAAAAAAAATTTACGTTTTTATTTTTATTCAATAAAAGGAGTTTGACTTTCTCATATGTTTACATTTTAGATTCGATGTTCTTCATATGTATATAAAAAATCGTCGAGAATAGATCAGTAATCAATCATACAGTCATTTTATCGACTTGATTTTTTTCTATTTTAATAGCCAAAAGTGCTCAATATATGATATATAGATTTTCGAATAGATACACAAATCATAATATTCAGTCTAACATTCAATCTCAATTCAATTTTTTATACCAATATTAAATTAAATTATTAATCCAGAATATCAATTAGAATTTCGATTAACTTTATTAATTTAAAAAAGAGAGCATTTCAATATTCACATATTGTATATCACTGAGAAATCAATAAAATTATTGTTTATTCTTCACGCAATTGTTCATTCTTTAATTAATTTTAATATTCTTCCATCATAAATAAAATTACAAACGAACATAAAATGATTCAAATATTTGAATTAATATAAAATCATCAAGCTAAAACAATATTGTTAATTAAATTGATAAAAATATCTGTAATATATAAGACATTGAAGAATAGATATCAAGATTATTAAAAATAATTATTAAAATTAAAAATTATATGTAGAATTTATATCATTAAATATCTTATTTTCTTATCCCTTTTACATATTTAGATATGCATATTCTTTCATTTTTTATTTTTTTTATTTTTTTAATATTTATAATTATTAAAAAGTATTACTAACATCATTCCTTTAGAAATATTGTAAAAATTAAATTCAAATATATCTTCCAAAATTTTATTTAAAAATAAAATATATAAATTTTAAAATAACAACTATTGTTATTATTATTTTTATTACTTGTAATTATAAAATATAAAACTATAAAATGAAAATATAATGTATTCTATATATTTTATATGTTATATCTTTTTGAATAGCAAGAATTATAACAAACTTAATATCAAATGTATTATTAAATATAAAATCTTAAATGTTATAAATGATTATTAATTTTTTTATCAATTTATTAATAATAATATCAGAAAATTTTATACTACGAATTAGTATATGAATTAGTACATCGTATAAATTTACAATTGTGATATCTTTGTATAACTAACTTATTCAAATTTTCAAATTTTCATAAATGGATATTATTAAAATCAGAATTCAACAATTCCAATATTCCAATACCCAATATCCAATCAAAATATAATATAGATATATAAGGAAATTAAAGTATAATGAAGATATTCATTAATTTTATTAAATTTAAACTGTAGTAAACAGTTCTTTCTGAAAATAATTGTTATATAATTGATATATTATAGATGATATATAATATTAAAAAAATAAAATATATATTTTTATTATACAATTCATAATATTTTATTCAAACTATTTTATAATTATTTAAAAATATTACTTGAACTTTTAAAAAAATGAATATGAAATAAAATTAAAAAATGTATATATATATTTTATATATATATAATTTATAAATAATAAGAAACATAATAATATACATTAATATATTTTATAATGTATAATAATATAATTTAATATAAGTTTATATTATTTTGAATATTGAAACATTTAATCGAAATTTATAAAATACAATTAATAGAAATATATACAAAATAGAACATATTTTATATTATATCTAGTATTTAACATTTAAATATCTTTAATATTTATTATAAAATATAAAACTATTATAAAATGTGAATAAATATCAATATTTATTAAGAAAAAAATATAATTTCATATAATTCAGATTTTAATATCATAAGTGACAAAGATTTGAATTTATTATTATTGTAATATAAAAAGAAACTTATTGAATATTTGAATATTATTGAATCAATTTTATTCGCACAAGGAGTTTATATTATAAAATAAATAGAATTATTTGTATTTTAATAATAAAAGTAATAATGCATAATATTTTATAAAAAAAAAACAATTTTATATTTATTTTATATTATTTACATATTTTCAATCAGGATTTAATGAAAGATAAATTATTAATATCAAGTATTTTATTCATGCATGTAAAAAAAATTAACCTATATATAGATTCATAAGAATATTTAAAGAAATAAAAAATAATAATTTAAAATTGTAAGAATACCTCAAACAAAGAAAAATTTTTAAATATAAAAATTTACTATTTCACGATATTTTATCTGCAATTGATTATTTTTATATCACATATTATATATATATTATTAAATAAAATACTTTACCATTAATTCCATACGATTAAACACATAATTTATCAAATTTAATTTAACAAACTACCACATATTTGTTTACATAAAATACTTTTATATGAAATATAAGAAAATTATTACTTTTTCACTAAATAATTTCCTTTTTTTAAAATAACTTTTTTTCTTACTTTCTTTTTTTTTTAATTTATTTCAAACTTTTCACTGAATATTTTATTTATGAAATACAAATTAAATTTATTATTATATATTATATAAATATTATATATTATATATATTATATAAATTAATATTATATCACAACAAATTAATTTTACAATTTTCAATAATAAATATGATCAAAGAAAATTCTATATTCAACATCATACTCACGTTAGAAGAAAAAAAAATCAACTAGAGAGGAAATAAAATAACATAATTATACGGCGCCTATTAGAATGTTAAGATACATTTTCATGTAACAATTAATTGAGAATTTTAAAATCACGATACTAATAAAAAAAAAATTTCATAATTTTTAAAATCAATTAAATTTGATCAAAACAATATAATATATTATATACAATAATATATTATACAATGTTAACAAAAATCATACACACATTTAATAAAAACATTATTGAAATTATCAAAATATAATAACAAATACAAAAAAAAATCAGATTGCTGGTAAAATTTTATTCATATAATTATTATTATAAATATTATTTATAATAGTAAAATAAAATTAACACATTATCAATACAACATTATTAGAGATGCAATTTGATACAATAGCATATACAATAGCAACTTATGTTTACGTTATGCCGATATAACTGAAATATATAACTGAAAGAAAAATTCTAAAAATATTATTATAATTGAATGCATAAATTATATACTTTTTATTACAAAATTTGATGAAACATATTCTGAAGATATTTGTACTTCAATTTTAAAAGAAAAAAAAAACTTTGGATGTCAATAATTTAAACAATCTTAATTTTATAATTACACGAAAATGATAAAATATCCGGAATAAACGAAGATTTTCTTTTATAAGAACTGTATGAAAAAAATAACGAAATTTACTAAAATTATAAATATAAAATTAGGCTCAATATATATTGTGTGAATTTTTTTCTTAAAAACATTGATATGTCATATAAAAAATATTAATATATTTTAGATATTAAGATATTTTATATATTTTATATAAATAATAAAACTTTGAAGAGTGTTATTATATTTTTCATATTGCATCACAAACGAAATACGAATGGATTCAAAAAAAAATGGAGGCAAAATATAAATTAAAAAAAATATAATCAATTATTATAATTTTAGAAAGAATGAATGTTCTATATAAACTATTATAAAGATACTCTTCTAAATGTTCTATCCGCCATTATTTTTTATCATTATCTATCATATATCATTATGTACAATATACTACATAAATATTGTATATATATATATATACTTGTTGTATGACAAATAAAAAGTCCTAGAATTGTGAAAAAATTAAAATTGATCAAATCAAAAATGTGTTCAATTTTGAAATAATACTATATATATTAATGCAGATAATTATGAAAAATTTAAAATAAAATTATATTTATAATATTCATTTTATATAAAATCTTACAATTATATGTAATTTATGATAATAAAAATATAGAATAAATATTTTTTATATTCAACTTTTTTTATAAATATAATGAAAATCTAAGCATGTGTAAATTAAATTCGATAGATTATATAATAAGCATTTCATTTCACCTCACTCGAGCAATCGTCAATATATTAGTATAATATCGATAAAGAACTTAAGAAATCATGAATATATATTAGTAAAATAACAGTATAAGTCAAAAATAATTTTGACACAAGGCTCTGGAATTGCAAAATTTGGAAAATTATCTTATTTTTTTAAGTAAAAATATGAATTATGTTTTTAATTCTTTTTATCACAGACTGTATATTTTATTTTAATTTTTTAATTAATAGTTTTTGTTTTAAAGATATTCCTTTACTTTTTTTTTATTTATTTATTATTTTTTTAGTATTACTTTCATGATTAGCGATTGATGATATAATTCAAAATGATTCTATCTCATAAAATAAATTAAATAGATTAAAAAAAATAGGAAAATATAGAATAAAATTTTTTTGCATAAAATTTTGTTTTCAAGAAAATCGATTTTATATATTCATCGATAATATTTGATTATGTCTCGATTTAACATATCAAATTATAGCTTTTAATTTTAAATTTATTTATGAATATTTTTAATATCACGTTTTATAACATTCAACAATTTAGAGATTTTTTAAATGAAAAATATTAAAGTTGAATTAAATGGAAGGTTAATAGTAGGACATCACGTTTTTTAGATCTCATATCACTTGACTTTTATTTATAAAATCATATTAAATCAACTTTACATTTAATCAATTAAAATAATAGAACATATTCACAGAAATTTTTTTTGTGAAATATAATTGTATATTTAGCATGATTAATGAACCATTTCTTTAATACAATTTATTGTAAATTTAATATTTTGTTTTATTATATATTCTTGATTATTTATAATAAAATTAGAAAAAATAAACAATGAGATATATTAATCATAATCAAGCATAATAAATACTTAAAATCGATTTTAACGAAAACAAAATTTTGTACGAAAAAATTTTATTTTATATTTTCGATTTATTTTTTTATATAAAATCACTTTTCTAATTGTAATATTATAGTTAGTGATTCTATACGATATTAAAATCTAATAACATTATTTTTTTTATAATTTTTGCCATAGTTCTGTTATTTTTTGCTTTAATCTAAATTTTATGGAATTAAATAATATATAAATATATAAAATCGATTTTACATCAATATTATTTTTGTTTTTTTTTTGTTTTCAAACAAAACCGACAGATGGTGATACCAGGTAAGTATTTTTAGCAGTCCAACAAAATCAATGTGAGAATGATGTGTGTTTGCTATTGTAAAAGTTTATTTTTTGTGTTATAAATATATTATTTTATTATTTATTATTTTTATATCTTTATAATAAGTTTTCTAGATTTACAATTTTCTAGATTATGGATCCAAATCTCAATATATAATAACTAACAATGAAAACATTGTAGTTATTATATATGACAAAGGGAATCGAAATAACGAATGCTAAAAGTGCACATTTTGTAATTCAAAAATTAAACAATGACAATTATATAATATTATAAATTGAACTTTTTATTGATTAAAGAAAAATTATAGGATATGATAAAAAATGAAATATTTAATTAAATAAAATATTATATAATTTGATCCAATTTTCTTTATAATTGCAAAAAGATAATGAAGTACATGTTATATAGATTATTATAAAAGACAATTAAAAATTACAATACAGAAAAAGCAAAGAAAACAAAAACAATACAAAAACAAGAAATTCTTTGAAAAATTATTAACAAAAAGCTACATTAACAAGCATTATTAAAATGCTTATATAGAACAATATTGCAAAAAACAGTAATATGGAAGAACACATTAGAATATAATATTATTATATTATATTTATATATTATAATATTACATATTATTAAATTAAAATATAATATTATTTTGAAGAATTGGCGACTCTTAAAATGGAAAATACCAGATAATTTTATGGCAACAATGTTATTATTTTTTATTATAATCTAAATTAAATTAAATATTATTAAAATTCTATAAGAATGAATAATGTATAATGAGATCATTGTGCATTGTATGATTAAAAACCATAATGAAGAAGAAAAAGTCAACTTCTTCATGGCATTCAACAGATCAATATTCGTACAGCAGATTATATTGGTTTATTTATTAAATTAATTAAAATAATTATTTATTAAATTAATAAGAGAATTTGAAAGAAAAATTCCAAATTCTGTAGATGAAAAGTTAATATCTCCAGGAAAAGTAAAACCAAGAAAATAAAAGAAAAAAGTTATTACATTATTCTGAGGAAGATAAAATCACAATAACGAATATTCTTTATGATTTTTATAAAAGTGGACCAAAAAATTGCTTTCATTTAAAATAAAAAATGGATAAAAAGATAATATTTCTATAAAACAATAATAAAAAGAAACTTATTTTTTATTTTTAAAAAATTATGTACTAATTTTTTTACATCATTATCTTCAATTTATTTCTGTTAAACATTATTTTTTTGTAATCCATTTATGAAAAAATATTTTTTCGAAATCTTTTTTTTCTTTAATTTTTTTGTAGTAAATTCTTTTCCTCACAGCTAACTATTTTATTGTTTCAGAAACAAATAAAAAAAAAAATTAATGTCAAATGTGAACTATATAATGAATATGATTTCAAGAAAATGACTTTATCATTAACAGATAAATAAGTAAGTATAACAAAAATATATTGCATATTGATAATGATCACATAAAAAAAATAAGTATGTAACTTTAAAAATAAAGAATAAGGAATTTTTTTTATTCTTTTTTTAAAATATATCTTATTAATTTTTTTATATATATGATATATTTATATTTTATTTATTTTAATATACTGACAAATCAAAAAAATATTGTAAAGTTATATAATAAAAATGACATAAATGTTTTAAAGAATATAAGTCTCTCGCATCGTTACATAATTGTCCATGTTAAATGACAAAATCAACCAAAGAAATCTTCAATTAATTTTCAATTAATTCTTAAGGCAAATTCCATGACTGATGATTACCAGATGAATGCAAAAAACTTTCAAAAATTCATCTCAAACATTCTAAAAATTTGTTGAACATCTTAAATATAAATACATGATAGATATATAATACACTGTATTGGTCTATTTTGATGAATGAACTATTTTTGAAATATAAAAAAAAGATATATTTTTTCATTTGGAAAATGTAAGAAACATGAACAATTCAGCTTAATTAAATGAAGTAAAATTTGAGAAAAAACATTTTAATTCAATGGAATATTAAACATAATATATTAACATTATTATTTCCATACATATATGAGCTAAATCTCATTAAATTGATATGGATGGAATTAAAAAATAATAACAAAATCTTTTCATATTAATCTTTTCATATTAATCTTTTCATATTAATTATGTATCATTAATTTATGTAATGAAATAAATCACAAAAATTAGCTGAAAAAATTACTTTTACAATACATAAAAGAGAATAAAAAATAATCTGTAAGAGAATAAAAAATAAATCTGTACTGATATTAAGAAATATCCTACTAGAAAATAACAAGTAAAATACTAGAATAAAAATAAAATATTAGAATGTAAAAAAGTCTAAATAAATAATAACTTAATAATAAAAGGAAATAAATTTATATATAATGCCAAAGTGAAAAAAAAAATTAATATAAAATACTAAAAAGTGTATATTAACATTAAATGTGAATTAATACAAAAATTGTTTATAATTTTGTTAGTAATAAAATATTAATAATCTTTGATTGTTTAAAAAAAAATTAAAATTAAGTTTTCTAGTATTATAAGAAACTAAAAAATCAAAATTAATATGATGAGATAAATGTATACAAACATAAATGTAATTTTCTTTATTTTCTAATGTAATATAGTTATATTAAATTGTTACAAATGAAATGATTTCACAAATCTATAAAATTATTAAAATAAAAGTAAGTATATTATAAAATAATATTTGTTCCAGATCAATTTAAAACTTGAAACTATATGAATAGAACTTAAATATTATTTTATCAATTGTCTTATTATAAAGAAGTAAATTTTAAAGAATGATTAAAAAATGATATATTTCAGAATCAAATTAAAGTGTTTTCTTATATATATTTAAAATGCAATAAATAATATAATGTATAATAATAATAACATATAAAAAATTATTCTGAATGTTAATAGAAGTTTTGAAAAAAATTATATTAAAGGAAAAAATAAATTATGTAAAAAATTATAATTGATATAATCAATATAATTATAAAAAATAAATGAATTATTAATAACAATTAATCAAAGTAATTACAAGAAAAATAAAATGAAATATTAATAAGAACATTAAAAATACTAAATAAAATTTTTAAAAATTATATATCTATGACTCTGAGAGATTGAAATTATGACAGTAATGATTAAATGCATCAAATAATAAAATGAATTAAATATAAAAAGTAACAAAGAATTTAAAAAATTATTATGTATAAATATTCTGCTTAAAAGAATAATGAAAAATGAATAATTTGTACAACTTAATGTAATTTATAAACTATAATGAATATATGACTATAATAAATAATTTAAATTTATTTAAGTTTTATTATGTATATATAATTATTTATTTAAAAAAATTTTAATAAAAATTATTAATATAATAATATTGAATTATAATTCATAAAAATGTATACAATATACTTATAATTATATATATACGTACATATATAATATATAATAATAATATTAACAAATTAATAACAAAATAAAAAAAAGTTCTAATTTACATCAAAGAGAAAATTTATATCAAAAAGTTATCATTAAAAAATTTGTATTTTTTTAATTTATTTTTATTTGTAGAATATCTTCTTGTCTGATTGCATTATTGCATTCTGAGATATCCCGTATAAAAAAGAAATTTCAATATATATTTATTTTATAATATTTTTCATTAAAATATAAAATATAAAATGTAATGTAAAATATTATAAAATAAATAATGAAATGTTTTTGTAAAATAATGAATTATTCAATTAGAATATTAAATTACATTTTATTACATGTTATTACATTTAATATTAAAATTTTATCATTTTATTATCATTATATTCGCATAATTAAAATTGATATATTTTCTATAAATTATATTGATATATTTTCTATCAATATTATTTTGCGCATATATATTTAAATTATAATGTATATCAAATTATTTGTATCAAATATAAAATGTATAAAATAAAATAACATATATCTTAAAATAAATTAGATTAAATTTTATTTTGGGATATTAAAAATTGTTAATTTCTTTTCATACTTCTAATATTTAATATTTAGCATTTAAAAATAATTTAAATACTTTTGATTTTAAATATTTACAAAATTTTATTTACAAATTATTAAAACGTTTGATTTTTATTCATTACATGAATAAAATTTATTTTCAATAAAGATTATTTATTATAAATATAATAAATTATAAATTTAATACATATGTTTTATATATATATTCGTTCAATATATATGTAATGATACAATTGCTCATTCGATATAAATCAATTTGATAATAAAAAATAACTTGAAATAAAATATCAAAATAATAATCATATATTAGTATTACTAACAATATATTGTGATCGGGAAAAAAGTCTGTTTTAACCAAAATTCACTTTTTTAAAAATATTATTTAATACATTTTAAATATCCATCATTCACGTACAAACTCTGCATTGGATGAACTATAGATAAATATAATATTCTTAACATATTAATTAATGCTTAAAATTATTAACTTTACATATTTCGATAACTTGATCAATGATTTTTCGATAGATTTCTAAATTTAAAATTAAAATTTTTAATCTTTACACATTGAACATTTCTAAACAATAAAATTATTAAAATAATTGTTTTCTTTATATTTATATATATTTTAATAATTTTTAGTGTCTTAAAATTAATATTAATCTTAAATTATCAAGACAAATTACAAATTATTCTCAAATTGTTAATTATTAATATAGAAGTATAGAATAGATATCTTATAAAACTTGATTTGATTTAGTAATTTTATGCAATAATGATTTATTTAATAATTATATGAGCACTTTTGTTTTAATTACAAACTTTTTAAAGAAACGATTTAATTCAATAAGTTACTAAAACGATTAATTTAATAAGTTACTAAAATGATTTAATTGAATAAATCTATTTTGTAGGATTTTTTTTACACTACTTTTAGGATAGAATAGACTTTTTACACTTACTTGCTAATAATTTATTAATAATTAAATTTATTGAAACATATTTCTTTATTCGTAAAATTGCTAGAATATTTCTTTTAAAAAAAATATCTCTTTTTTTTATTCTCATTTTTTCTTCTTATTTTTTTACAATTTTTTTGTTTAATCTTTTTTTATTTTTTGTTATATTAGAAAAATGTTACTAAATTTAAAACATTACTTTATTTCAAACAATCAAATAATTTAAATTTTCATTCTAAATATTGAAAATTTCTCAGTATAATTTTTCTATACTAAGATATATAATAATTTTTATATACTAAGATATAATAATAAAAATATAATAGATATTTATATTTAGATAATAAATTATGATTATATATTTTCAATGATTAAAGACATTATGAATAAAAGTGTTCAAACACAATAAATGCTGTCTAGACATGAACGGAGCACATATATAGCATAGAGTGATACTGCAAGAACAATATCGTTTTTGAGAAATAAATTTGGTAACCATTTTTGTACATTTTGTACATTTAAAAATAATTTAGCATGATCAAAATGTCAATATGGTCCTGGAGTCTGAGACGATATTTTCAGTCATGTCAGTTTCAAAGACAATCAGTATCATTCTACCTGAGAAAAATTACTGTAAACACAAACGGAACAACTTCTTGGGAAAACATCGGACTTGTGAATGGCGTAGTCTCTCAGATTCATTCGAAGGAATTTTCTTTAAATTGAGGATGTAATTCAATCAGAGAGTTCACAATGTTATTGAACACTATGTGTACCTATGTAGTTTACTGAAGACCCGCAAGCTCACAAGATAAATATGGAGGATGATTCAGAAGGTATTAGTCTTTGGAAAATTCTTTAAAAACGAGAACTTCGAAAACAAGCAGAATTTTCAAAACACTGGAATCAACAAAAACTTCGAAAACTATCAAAACTTTTGGAGTTTTTGGAATTGAGAACTTTTGGAATTCCCTAATCTTCAAGAACCTTTGAACTTAGAACTTTTTTCGAACTTATAACTTCGAATCTTAGTGATAATGTGGATCATTATTGACATATGGATTTTGATACAATTGCTATATATATACAGAATTATATTATGAATTATTAATGAGTTATTAACAAAAAATTTAATTACAATCTAATCAAGCAAGTAGGGTAGCATTTGATTATGTTTCGCCAAATACGAATAATTCATATAACATATGTCAAAAAAAATATTGAATAGAATAAATATTTTTTTATAAATTATGTATCATTAAGAATGAATAAATTAATCAATTGTTATCATATAAGACGAATAAGTTAAATTTATTTGTCATTCAAAATAAATAATAATTGTAACATAAAAAGACAAATATAAAACTTTTCTTCAAAAAATTTAAAAAACGATCAATATATTTGGAATAAAAAGAAATAAACCATACTATTCTAATTTACATTAAATTTAAAAATTAAATAAATAAATAAAATTATTTAAAAATTCAAGCTTTAAATAAAATGTGCCATTGGATTATCTTCTTTTGAATATTTCTTTAATATTTGGACAAACTTATTCTTATACTAACAAATTTACACATAACATTAAATACATTACAAAGAAAAAGCCATTGAAAAAAAATATATACATTATATCATTGAATTAATGCATCTATTTTTCATGATCATTGACACTGATCAACTGATTATTCGTTTTATTAATAATTTAATAATATTAAAGAATTTTAAATAATCCCTATATTAAAAATTTTGATGGTCTCGAAAAGTTCTTTTTATAATAAAAAAAATTTAATGCATCCATCCTCTATTATAATATACATAAACTTTTGTATTTTTTCTAAAAATGTTATATACTATCATCCGATTAATACTAGAATAATAATATAAAGATATTTATTATTAAACAAACTTTTTTTAAATTACTTAATAATTAATTATTTTATTTTGTACTAATGTTATAAATATTAACGGTAATTTTCTTATATTATTAACAGAATAATATCAACAGTTCGCAACGATCACGCGGACAACTTATTGTCCACTCCTGTTGTAACTAAGAAACTAATGTCTAAATTCTTTATGTCTAAATTCTTTTTGCTTCTAATATTATTTCGATATAATTTTTGGTATCGTCAAATCATAATTGCCACATTTCATTCGGTTAATATCCAAAACACATAATATCTATATTAAAAAATTCATTTGTGAAGAGATGAAAACAATTATACAAACAAATATATATATACAACAAATATATATTATATTTGCGATTATTATTTCACAAAATATTTTGCAAAATTTTTATATAAAGAATTTACAATTTTGATAAAGTCGTTGATATTTTCTTTAAAACAAGTTTTATGTATCCATTAGATTATTTAAATATTAATTAAAATTTTTATTTCACATTAATTCGTTGATATTCATTGATATTATAATATAATTCTATCTATTATTGATTTATTATATAAATTTTTTTATATGTATTTAAAATTGTTTATGTAAAATTTAATAACTTTTAAATAAAAAATTTTTAATGTTTAATGTTTTTAAATTAAAAATTTAATAACTTTTTAATAGAAAACAAAATGGTCAAAATTTCTTACGAGTTAAGATTTTCATAATACGAATCACGTTCAAGATTATCGAGGTTGTCTTCCTTAAACATTAATTAAAATTTTATTGATATAAATTTCTAAATGCAATTTTAACAAATTAAGAAAGAAACTTAATGTCTACGAAAAAAATAAAAAATTTCGCATACAATACATACTTCATATTATTCATAGAGTAATAATTTCATTGAATAATCATGTTATATATATTGAATATTTAAAAATATATATAAAAAATTATATATATATAATATAAAATATATTTATATTATAAATATATATATATATATATATATAAAATTTTAAAAATTGGAATGATTGATTTTAATCAAGTTCTAACTTTATATTATAAAAAATATCGCTATATTTTTTATAATATCTTGACACACAAAGATACAAAGTTTTCATGAATTAGTTTATGGCTAATATATAATTATAAAACTGATTGAAATAATAATTGCAAAGAATTTAGATTAAATTTGAAAAATTATATACAAGATCTAAAATAAAAAAAAATATATATTTATTTTTTTATACTATTTCATAATCATTAAATCTATCGATCAAGATTTTGCGGAAGAATGAATTAAAACAAAATTATAAATTTCAAAATTAATAATTTTTTTCTAATTACATAATTGATAAACATTGTTATTAAATAATAAAAGGAATTTTCATTAAAAGGAATAATTTTTATTTAAAAACTTTTTTTCTTCTTATAATTTGCAATTTATAACAGAAAATCCAACAAAAAAATAGTCAAATTTTCATGAATTAATTTTATATGCATTAATATATTTGCATTATATATTCTCAAAGTATTAAATTTTTTTGAATTTGCAAATTGAGAATTTTTTCTTGTTAATAAAAATATTAATATTTAAGTGATACTTAAATGATATAAGATGATTATTTGTTATCTCAAATAAATTTAAAATAGTATGTAAAATGAATCACAAACTAAAAAATATAAAATCATCATATAATTAAAATCGGCAATGAAATATGCTCCTTATGTAAATTTAAGGATTAGATTTGAAAATTGGCTATTATTGATTGCTTCACTTCTTACTTGTATTGCATTAGAAGGGAAGCTATAAAGGAATACTATTATTGTATCGCTCTTTTTCCTTGCCTCCTTTCGGAACATGGCGCAGCACTCTAGCTAAATGTTAAGCGTTCATGAAGAAACTATCGAGTAAATAGAAGCGAATCTTTTCTCATTCAATGTTCAGTAAAAATTCCCCGAGTGCTTCCCAAAAGCGCCTGGATAGGCCACCATAGGAGTTTACTCAGTAAGAATCCCGCATTATCTTAGAAGAGCTCTGACCTGGCGCTTAATCAGTTCAGTCGCCTTCGCTGGTGGGTTGTTGCTGACGGAAAGTTTGCACAAATCGTACACCTTAACATAATTCTCCGCCAAAAAATGGGAAGGCTGTCTGGTTAATATCATCATCGCCGCGTAAGAGACGATATTCGCCATCAGAGTATTCCCCTCGCAAATCTGATGGTGAGCCGGCGCTGGACTTGACGCAGCTTATCTTTCGCGGCTCGCCACCAGGTCAGTCGCACACACGGCCATCATATAGGATTATGTTCAGCACGATTTCCAGGTAGAAGTGACGAACGTTTTCCTTGAGTTTGGCAATAAATGACAAAAAGTGGTCGTGAAGAATAGAATATAATTGTTTGAAATAAATATGTGAAATTGTTGAAATTGCTATAGTCAATATTCCTTATCTTATATTATTATATCATATTTATTTTTATTTTTTATTAATAATAAATTATCTATTTATGTAATGATTAAAAAGAAATGAACAATAAACTATCGAAAGTTAGTATAATAAAGAGATATATGTAAATAATTTTAAATATTATATATTGGGTTGGCAACTAAGTAATTGCGGATTTCACTCATAGATGGCTTCAGTTGAATTTTTAAGTTTACTGGCATAGTCCAAATGTGAAACACAATTTGTTATTTCATAGTTGGCAATTCAGCTGTCAATCAGTAAAAAAAGTTTTTTGATCGGTTGCGTAGTTTTCGTTTGGCGTTCGTTGAAAAATGGAAAATCAAAAGGAACGTTATCGTCATATTTTGCTTTCTTATTTTCGCAAAGGGAAAAACGCATCGCAAGCTCACAAAAAGTTATGTGCTGTTTATGGCGACGAAGCCTTGAAAGAACGGCAGTGTCAAAATTGGTTTGACAAATTTCGTTCTGGTGATTTTTCACTCAAAGACGAAAAACGCTCTGGTCGTCCATTTGAAGTTGATGACGACTTAATCAAAGCAATAATCGATTCGGATCGTCACAGTACAACTCGTGAGATTGCAGAGAAGCTTCATGTATTACATACATGCATTGAAAACCACTTAAAACAACTTGGCTATGTTCAAAAATTCGATACATGGGTTCCTCACGAACTGAAAGAAAAGCATTTAACGCAACGCATTAACAGCTGCGATTTGCTAAGAAATGTAATGAAAATGATCCATTTTTAAAACGACTGATAACTGGCGATGAAAAATGGGTTGTTTACAACAATATCAAGCGGAAAAGATCGTGGAGCAGGCCATGTGAACCAGCTCAAACAACATCAAAAGCTGGTATTCATCAAAAGAAGGTTTTGTTATCTGTTTGGTGGGATTACAAAGGAATTGTCTATTTTGAACTCTTACCACCCAACCGAACGATCAATTCTGTTGTCTACATTGAACAACTAACGAAATTAAACAATGCAGTTGAAGAAAAGCAGCCCGAATTGACAAATCGAAAAGGTGTTGTATTCCATCATGACAATGTAAGACCACATATATCTTTGGTCACTCGACAAAAATTATTGGAGCTTGATTAGGATGTTTTGCTACATTCACCATATAGTCCTGACCTTGCACCATCTGATTACTTTTTGTTTCGATCTTTACAAAACTCCTTGAATGGTAAAAATTTCAATAATGATGATGATATCAAATCGTACCTGATTCAGTTTTTTGCTAATAAAAACCAGAAGTTTTATGAACGTGGGATTATGATGCTGCCTGAAAGATGGCAAAAGGTCATTGATCAAAATGGGCAACACATTACAGAATAAAGTTATTTAGTTCCATGAAAAAATTGTCTTTGATTTTCTAAAAAAAATCCGCAATTACTTAGTTGCCAACCCAATACAAAAGAAATGGCGAATTGTATGTAAAATTTCTCTTATTATATAATACCATCTCTGATTCAAATTCTGAGTTTTTCATGACATATATATCTATAATCCGTATATCTATGCATAAGAAGTTGAACATAATTTTAACATAAAAATATAATCTTTCAAATATATTATATTGAAAAAATGAAACATCATTCAAGAATTTTTTTTTAGGAATATATGAAAGATATTTATTGTATAATATGATGTAAAATCAGATTTTTAATGCTTTAAATATATAAAATGTCAATGATATCAAGCATATGCATATCTAAAAATGTAAAAACATCCATAAACTGAAAATTTTTTAGATAATTTCAAGTAACATTGAAAAAACTTTTGTTATAATTTTAATTACAGCGAATTAAAAACATAAATCAATTAGAGATCATATGAATATAATTCTTGAATTATCTAAAAGCATTTTATTTTATATTAGTATTGAATTTGCTTATATTTTTGGGATAATCTATATATATAAAAATTCTGTATATATAAAATATTCTATATATATAAAAATTCTATTAAAATATATTTATAAAATCCATATTTTAAAAAATGGGAAATTATTAATGTTTTATTTTCATATGGTAAATTAATAATAAACAAGTTAATAATAAATTATTTATATTTTATAAATTTCACAGTTTGTTTTTTATATAACAACCATTAAAATCTATTTTCAATGCATTTGGTTTGAATGATTCGGAATAGTCCGAAATAAGTATATTTAATATATTTTAATCTATTGACATATTGTTAAAAAGTTAACTAGTCTTTCCATTTCTTATAAATTCTGCTTATAAAGATAAAGTTATAATCTATTATTTATGAAATCTGCAAATTCCAAAAATTTATGACATAAAATAATATATGTCTATAAAAAATAGATCTACGAAGATTATTTATATCTTAATCATCAAAATATACTAAAAGAAACGAAATTTCGTGTATCATAAAATATGATATATAATTTATTATAATATATAATATAAAATATTTAATGTACAATTTCATATGAACAAATTGAAACAATTATTTTTCTATATGGAACAAAAAAATTAATTAATTGCATAATTGTATAAATTTTGTAAATATCTAATTTATTTGCTAAATCTAATTTCACAGTTAGCATTCCTAATTTAATTTAATATTCGAATTCAATTTAAATTTGTTTAATATAATTTTGTCATTTGAAATTCATAATTACAAATTAATGTTTTAATATCATGAAATAAAAAATACATTTATTTAAAAAAGTAAAACTGAATTTAGTTTTTTTAGATAAAGGAGCATTTTTTGACGATCATAAATATTGCAATTTGTAGTTCAATTTGTATTTCAACTTTTTTTGAAATATTTTTTTTTTATAGTATTATATATATTTTATACTTTCAAATAATTAGAAAAAATTACACATTATTATCTAAATATTCATATGTATATATATTAGACATTGATTTTATGACATAAGATATTATTAATTTAAAATGTATGAATCGTTATATATTATATATATATTAAATATATGTATATCTATATTATATGTTTAATATGTTGCATATTTATAATGTATATTTATTGTGAATACATCGTTTATTGAAACTTTCAATATTTAAATAAAATTCAATTTAAAATAATTTAAAATTTATAATTTAAAACAATTTTTATATTTACCTTTTTTACCAATTTTGATTTTTATTTATTTATTAAAAATATAATTTATATAATTTATAATTTAGTGTTTGCACTTTTGAATTATCAAAACAAAAAAATATACGCAAAAAAAAAAATAATTTAAATCAGCAACAAAATTATAATTTTTAATTCCAATAAAGACTATTTTTTTAAAGACATCCAAATATATGAATATCTATTTTTATATATTTTGTACTATATTTTGTAAAAAATAATGTATCTATCTTTTACTTTTTATTTTTTAGAATATTAAGAATAAATATTCAATGTTAACGTAATTATCAATTAAATGAATTATATCAATTAATTCGATAGATTTTATTTTATTTTATTTTAAATAAAATGATTAATGATGAAAATTATTTATGTATTTAAAATTTTTCAATATCAAAAATGAATAAAATATTGACTAGGAAATGAAAACAATAAATAAAATGTATGGATTTAGTCGAATGAATATATTTAATTATATGTAATTGCGCATATCTGTTTAAAAAAACATTTGAAATATATATATTGAAGAAAAACAAATAGATACCAATTATAAAATAGTGCTGTTATTGGCAACATTCAATAATAAAATCACAAATAAAATTTCAGTAAACTTTAAATTCTATAACATAAAATTAAGATAATATTATTAAGAAGTAATTAAAATTTAAATTTAGATATAAATAAATTTTATTATTTATAATTATTAATAATAATAAAATATATAAAATATATAAATATTAAAATATATTTTTGTTTTTACATTACATTCGAAACTATGTATATTGTATAACAAGTTAAAGTCTTTTGAAAATTCATTTTCAGCAATAATGAAGGGAACTATGATCATTTATTTTTTACACATTTTGCAATCCTCTAAATAAAACTTATCGAATAGAATAAAAAATCATCAAGTATCTTAACTGAAATATAAATGCAAAATAGTAATAATATTTTTTATATCATTTTAAAATATATATTAATCTTTATTCTTATTGCCAACTTTAACCATTTTTATTAAGAACAGGAATTAAATTTTTTGTAATGAATAATAATGGAAACTTACTTGTTTGTTTTTAAAAATTTAGTTCATTTGTTAAACATATATGAAAAATCATTTTATTCATCTTCTAATTTTACGAGGATTTAATGTGTTTGTTGAATAATTTCAATTGCATCTCTTTTCTATGCTAATAATATTTTCATCTTTAGCACTTCATGATAAATATTCTCAATATCATTTTTAAGATGAAATTGTGTAACTGCAAATTCTGCTGAAACAAAATTCACATTCGTTAATTCCTATTTTCTTTTTGTAAAATCAATTTACATGTATATATTATAATAAATATAATAAACACGTGTAATAAATTTAATTTTATTATTAATATAAATTTTAATTTTTATAAATCTATAATGATAATTATTTAGTAATCAAATAGTATTTAATAATTCGAAAAAGTCGAAATTTCGAAAAAATAATTTAAAAAAAACTTAATATAAAATATATACTATCATGTAATAAAGCCATAGATATAACAGAATTTATGTATTCTGACATTTTTTGTTGGAATTTTTGTTTTCTTTCTGCATTTAATTCCATTTCAGACAAATTTTTTCCAATTATAATTTCCTTGAGCTTTAATCTTGCTAATGCTTTTTTGATGAAATATTCTATATAGAAGATTAAAAAATGGTTGTAATTCAATTAAATTATTATAAAAATTATAGATTCAATATATTCCTTAATACTATTTTAAAATTTATATTTAATAAAAATCTTATTTTGTTATTTTCTTATTCAATTTACAGTTACAATAATTTTATAAAAATATTGATATATTGATATAATTAAAAATTACAAAATATTTTAATAATAAAATACATAAATATATAATTTTTTTGTAGTGACTGTAAAAGATAATCAAAAAATCGAATTAAATTATTAAAAATTACCTAAAATTATATTTAAAAAAAATTATATAAACTTTTACTTCCCATTTTTCATTACATTTTGAATCTGCTGTAACATCTTTTAAGTTGTTGAAAATTTTACCATGTTATTGTTGCTTTTGCTAATCGAGCATAAAGAAATAAAATGCTGTTTTGACATATTGTATAAATTATTATAAATTGTTGACTCTTTTAAATTTAATTTATAAACTTTTATAGTATTCATTTCACTTAATATTTATTAATAATGCCATCTTCAATTAAAAGAAATTAATATTTTCGAATTCAAATTTTAAATGATTCTAATTTTAAAAAATATATTAATAGCAAGATAAATTTTTAGACATATGCATACTATGAATAAAAATTTTGTATAATTCTTAAATTTAAATTAAAAAAATAAAGTATAAAAATTATAATATATCATATAAAACTAAAGAAATAAAAGCAATTAGTGGAACCTCAGATATAATGAAAATGTATACTTTTTGTTCATACATATATACGTTCATGTAACAATATTTTACTTGAAAATTTATCAAAAATAAGTAAAGATTTAGATTTATTTGTTCAGATAATCTTCCATTTTTACATTATAAATGATCTAAAAGAATGAAGTAGTTGATAGAAGAAAGAAATACTTATTTTATTTCTTCAAGTATGTTTTTAATCTAATTAGGTGAAATCTAAAAGCATAATTAATATAAACTTCAATTATTAGATAATAAATTTACATAAGATAGTAAGATTAAAAACTCAAGGAAGCATGATTTAAAAAAAGATACAATTGGGAAATATTTGTTTTTTCTGAAGTGGAATGATATGTCAAAAAAAGAATAAAAGTTTTAATAAAAAATTACAATATATAGAATTTATTATATAATGGTACATATATATTTTATAAATATACTAAATTATTTAATATATTATATATTATAAATATATTATAAATATTATAAATATATTAAATTTTTTTAAATTATTTATTTGAAAAATAATAATTAATTATTCAATCACATTGCTATTTATTACAAAAATTAAAATTTATATTTATAGAAATTTATTAGAAATTTATCTATAAAAAAAAGTAATTAATAAATGTAAATTTTCAATAAAATTTGCATTTGCATAATTTAGTTCTGAAAATAATATTAAGAATATATATCATGAAATGTTGAAATTGAAAATACTATAAACGTTAAATATAGATGATAATTATTAAATATAGATAATGATTAAATATAGAATTAAAATTAAAACAATATATAAAATCTCTAAATCAAATAAAATTAGAAGAGAAATAAAATAACTTTTTACATATAAGTTTGAATTATTAAAATTTTAAAAATTATAGAGATTAGAAATAAAATATTTATTAGCAATTTTACAAATTGCTAATAAAAATAGTAAAAATTGAAAAAAGAGTAGTATTTTTAAATGATATGAAAAATGTCATTAATATTTCTAAATTACAATATTATTTATTATCTTTTAAATGAACTATTTGTATAGGAATATGAATATGTATACTTGAATGAAATTACAATAATGAATGTGAGAAGTTACTGAAAGTAAGAACTATATAACTATGTAATATAAAGCATTAGAAATTACTATAGTAGAATCTAATTATAAACTATAAACTATAAACTATAATAAAATCATTACATCTAATTAGATAATAAAACATTAATATTATTGTATTAATTTTAACTTCAAAATAATATAAAAATAAATTTTTAATTAAATAGGCCAATATATTCATTGTACACATCAAAATTTTTTTATATTTTTAATAACTTTAGTAGATATTATATTTATTGATATAGAATTAATCTATTAACAAACAATATCAAATATTATCCATATTATCTATAAAAAAATAAAAAATAAGAAAATATTAATAACTTTATTTCAAATGCAAAATTCCTTGGCAAATTATATTATATATATATATATATTATATATATATTATATTATATTAATATATATATTATATATATAATTATATTATATATTTCGTTATTATATATCTATATATATCCAAAAATATATCCTTTTTTATATATCCTTTTTAATTTAATAAGAATAAATTTAAAAAAAATTATAATTATATTTAATAATTAGAATTATGGAGTTTTCAATATAAATGATAACTTCTCTTTTTGTTGAAATATTACATCAACTCTTATAATTTTATAATCAGATATAAAAAGATAGAGATAAGAGAAAGATAAAAGATCAGAAATAAAAAAAATATACTAAGATGAAGCTAAATTTTTGTAATAAGAAAATTAAACTGATACTTAGCAAAAGTCAAAATCAATTTGTTTTTTTTTTTAAGAAATCTGAATTCCATAATAATATTCTATTAATCTTCATTAAAAATTTATCAAAAAGTATTTAAAATCAAAATTGATTATTTTCAAAAAAATTTATAATTTCTCAATTATATTATTCTTACAACTTTATTTATAAAATCTTTAAGTATATCAAATACTATATTTATTATTATATTTATTATTATATTTATTTTTTCCATTAGACTCTTTATTTTTATTTTTATAGAAGATTCTTGAAAATTACTAATGAATTATTCAATCTGCCAGTATGGTAAATAAAATAAATTTCTTTGTTGTTCATATCATAAAAACAATATATATATATTAATAACAACAAAATAACATTAATAACAACAAATAATAAAAAATTTTGTATATATATATATATATATATATATATATATATATTGTATATTTTACATTGTATATATATATATATATATATATATATATATATATATATACAAAATTTTTTATTATTATAAGAAAATTTTTAAAATTAATATAAATTTTTAATATAAAAAATTTTACCTGAAAAAAGATAATTTCTGTTACGTAGATAAATAAATAATAAATAATAAAACGAATAATAATAATGAAAATTGATTATGAAATTACATGTTAGAAAAGCGAATAAATTAGTTAAAGCTTTGTTTTGTATTTATTTATCGCATAACTCTGCATGTTTTTGGAATTATTTTACTTGATATTAATATATTAATTTCTAATGAAATAGTATATGAAAATTTTGAATCTTTATAACTTCGTCTTACTCGATACTTAAATATCGAAATTTAGTTATTAACGCACTGAATCAAATTTAAAATAAAATCTTAATTGTTATTTATATCACTATTTTATATTATTATCTCGAATAATTAGTTTATGATAAAGGATCTTTTGATTCTAATAATATAATCCAGAATTTTCTCAATAATTATATAAAGTAATTTGTTTTGACAAAAATAATGAAAGCTCCAAAATATGAAACAAAAAATAGTATCTTATTTAATTGATATGATTTTAGACTCAAAAAATTTATCTAAATATGACTATATTAATTAATCTCAAATAGATATATGCTTCGTGCGTTCTTTTACTTGCGTTATAGAATTTATGATTATAGTTAGATATCAGAATTATTGATCATGATTGTTTAATTGAAAAGTTGAAGCTATAAGTAATAATTCTTCCAATTTAGTATTTTATATTTATCTATTAGTAATGAGCATCATTCCAATGAATCTGCAGATTCTTGGAGAAAAAAAAACTTTCGCAAGAATGACAATCAGTCTCGATCATAAAATTTTTGAATCGATTAAATGTTTGATGATGTGAAACAGAAACAAATTTATTTTAACATGAATAGAATCATTAGTTGAATTTCACATAATTTCTAAAATTTCGACAATAGAGAATTTATCAAAATGAAATTTTTTGAGCTCGATTTTTTAAGATTTTCATTAGGTAATCCCATTAATAAATTGCAATCATTGTTACGTTAAGATGAGTTAAGTTGAACAATTATGTAAAATCGTTTTAAATTGCAAGGAAATTACTGTCCCTTTTTTATATTTCTTATTTGAATTTTAGTAAGATATAAAATGTTAGAGAAAAAGCAGTTGAATTTTAGTAAAGTATAAAATTTTAAAGAAAAAGCAGTTGCTTCATTTCATGTTGCAATTAAATACATTTTATTGTATGGAGTAACAGCTAATCCAAATATGATTTAATTTAATTTTGCGATAGCTTAAAATTATTTGATATGTTATATTCTTTAAGCGAATGAAAAATTATCGATCTTTTCCATATCTCCAGTAACGAAGTGATGGATCTGAAATCGGAAAATATGGAAAAGATATTTTTTTTTAATTTTGAATCTATTTATGAAAATATCAAAAGTCTATTTTGCAGATTTTTATGATTTGCATAGAAATTATAAATTGTATAAAGATTTTGAAAATCTCCGTAATATGTAAATAAAAATATAAATAATAAATAATCTCAGATTCGTTGGCAATCTTAAATATCGAAGTTCGAAATCGAAGTATTTTTTGATGATACTATACTATGGAAGCTTGAATTTTAGATTTCTATGTAACTTTCGTTCCAATGCAATAAGAAAAATCCTTTCAAAGCCAGATAGATTTAAATTCAACTGAATGATATTTAGATTGAAAGAAAAAATCGATTATGTATTTTGTTGTACTTCTCATTTGCTTAAGAATTTTATATACATTCTTTTTAACTCGATTTGAAATTTGGTAATCGAAATTGAATAAGATTAAAATATAGTTGCTGTTTGATACAATACTAATTTGATTTTACGTGAAGATCTATCTGAATGATTTATCCAATGATCTATCCGAAACTCGTTTTTTGAAAATAGAAATCTAAATCTTAGAGGAGATAAGATAATTTATATAAAAGTGAAAACAACTTTGAAACTAAATCAAATATTGACAGACATGGAAATTTTTAGATTTACCAACTTAATGTTTGTTGAAATTCTTTTTTTCTTTTTGATTTATGTATATTATTCTATTCTATGTTAAATGATGTAATAGAAATGATAAGAAAAATCAGAATCCATTTATAATCTGATTGATTATATTCTGTGTTTGACTTTACAATCAAAGATGAATGATTTGTTCAGATTTATTTTAGATAATAGTATGTAAATTTATCGGATGTTACAATGTTGGCACCCTTCCGTGATCTTCCTTCTGATGACACAAGTATGAGGCGAAGCAACCATGACTGCAGTCGAGCAATTTATCTAAGATTGACAAGACCACCTTGATAAATGCTGAGAAGAATAATTGCGAAGCTCATTTCATGCTCGCCACACATCGCGCTTCGCCAGTTCGACCATCTTGGTTGCTCCAATGGAAAACCTGCACCAAATCGTACACTTTGGCATATACCTCCGCCAAGAAATAGAAGGCAGCCGTCAATACTATCGTTATCGCATAGGAAACCATGCGGTTCTGATGGTTTTTGAGCCAGCATTGGATTCGTTGTGGATTTTTAGATAACTCGCCATTAGGTCGGCATCGTATAAAGTTATGCTCCGCATGATCCTCACATAGAGATGCCGAATGTTCTCTTCGGGTCCCTCTATGTTCGATAATATTAGCGGCCGCTACCTTTTCGAGTCGGAACACCAGATGGCCGAAATGGACAGCAAAATGCCAGAGGTTATCCACATAGAGATCGAGGTACTTCATATATTTTCTCATCTATTTGATCATACCGTTTGTCGATCCGCAACCACGATTAAGATGGTTTCACACTTTTTTGGATAAAACTATATGGCTTCCGTATTTTGAGATATCATGTCGAGTCCCAAATCGGCAGATGGCAAAGGCAAAGACGGAAACTACTTCTAGTTCTGCGAAGCAGATGATTTTTGTTGACATTTTTGAGAATTATTACTTTTGAGCAAGAGTAATCCTTATACCACTTGTCAATCTTTGCCTAATGGACACTCTTCTTTTTCGAGCTCTCGTATACTGGCGTCGGGCAATAGCGCACTCCTCGCGCAAGTTAGCAATTTTATTCGACTGCCAATATTAAATCCATCTAGAAAGCGTCTTGGTAAAGACTTGGCGAAAACCGTAGCCATCTGTGACTACAGCATCTTATCTATGCTTAAGCACGTATGATCCATTTTTGAGACACATGCACTGAGTGCCTCGGATGCGAGATGGAAAGGTTCATATAAATAAAAATCAAAAAGTGTCTCTACTTCCTCCATTACTCGCCACTCAGAAACAGCACACGAAAACAAGGATAGTCTCAAGTTTGAAAAATCTAGCATGAATTTCCTCTGGTACTGCATCAGTATGGTATCTCTGGTATTAACTGGAATTGCCGAGAATAATGGCAACGAGAATATGGCTCAACAACCAATCTGACTCGCCATTGTGTCAAGCTTTTTCTACAGATGAAATAGATTCTGACCTCAGCAAACAATTCAGATTGACCTGTAATACCTCGATAAATCAATTAATATTTATAGCCTCCGCCCGAACTGGATCATTCTCCGGCGCAGGAATAGCAAGAAGATTCTTGCTCTTTCTTCTATCCGTATTTCGGTCCATTTTCTTCGCTGGATTGTTGCTGCTCTTAGTTGCTTTTGTTGTTTCTCTTGGTCCTCACTCTTTTTTCTGTTTTCTTTTAATGGGGAGATGCATGCTTTTAAACTATGATATGACTAGCTAGAATTCTACTGTAGCATAGGCGCATTAATGCGATGGAGCAGAGAACATCCGCTAGTTCTGTGCCTCGCCTGTCCGCAATTATAGCAAGCGCTGCGATCCGTGGTATTCGTACAATCAGTAACAATTTGATCTTCCACTAGGCAATAGAAACATTGAAGTTAATTCCTTCATCATATAAACGTTACAATATAAATGCGGTAGTTATCGGATAAGACATCCATCACTTTTCTCTTTGTTGTCTTAATTAGTCTCTGAACATTGACTTTGATGCAGTTTCTCACTTTGCTCATCGCCGACACGATGTCCGGCACAATGATCGAGTCATTTAAGCTCGTCAATCGTAATTCTGTTGTCTTGACATTCTTGAAATTCTTATTTTGTAATACATTTCCTAAATAGCTAACCAAAGCTTTTGTGCTGCCCTCGATTTCTAAAACTCCAATTTATAGCTCTCTTTGCACATATCTCCAATTTCGATCAGGTCGATTTTCGGCCAATATCAACGGCATATGAGACATTCTTGTCCGGTTCCATTGCAATTGTAACGACCGCGGGTCTAAGTAATCTTTTCGATGTCGTTTTCTTGTTTGGCAGTTTTGATGAAATAGACTTTTTTTGGTGTTTTCTCGGCCACCATCGCATTATTGTTCTTCTGATTTCTGCTTTTCTGCTCATGGTGGCGTTATTATCACGTTCTTTCAGAGATGTTTTGTTTGTGTCTCTCATCCTTTCCTTTCATCCTATAATTTTAGACCAAGACTTCTGTGTAGTTCCGTTATTATCTTGACAGATTTAGTGACCCGTTTAATCATAGGAGCCACATTCCTGTTTCTTGTTATGCTATTTTATACTTTTTTTCTTTTTCTCGGCGTTTAATGTTTCCGGTTACTTGTACGCCAACCATCCATGTCTTTCCTAGGAGAATTTCCTATCAAATCGCCAATGATCATTAACGAGCCATTATCGATCATGAGCAGACAGGCATCTAAATCCTGGTCATCAGTAGCGGCAGAGAGCCTCATCTTATCGCTATTTATATCCCTATTTATAATCAGAGTCTTTCCTTGAAGATCATCTATCTTGCGGATCCCATACTTGGGACTTTAATTCTTCATTAAATTCTAAGTCAGTTGTTAATCCGGTAGAAGTCCTTTTAATCATCTTTGATATAACTGTCCGTAAATAGAAAGATATCATTCGCAATCTTCTCGGATAAATCTCGCAAACTTTTGGAGACCACTACTTCCACTTTTTTATTGCCTTTAACATTGAGTCATCTATGTCAGGAATAAGTCTCTTTCTATACTCCTGACAAATGTTATTTCCTCCTTATTCAGAAGCGGTATGCTCAACCTCTCTCTCTATTCTAGTCGAGATGCTGCGTACTTTGATCTCTCTCTCGGTCTTCTTCATAGCTGCTTTTTCATTCTAGCCAGAACAGCATATTTCTGAGGAGTGAGGAGAATCTTTTTTCGATCGAAGTTTGATTTTGCCGAGGTCTAGTGAGCCATCACTTTCAGCATCGCAATCGCTAATATCTAGCGAGCATATTGTTGTCGCACATGTTTGTCCCGCGAAACATTTTGTATGCATCTTTGTATTCTTGATATGGGTGTGTTATCTTTTTTTACAATCTGATGTGCTGTATCGATTTTCGAGGATATTTCGAGTGCCTCTGCATAAAACGGGACCAAATTTCTTGCTCTTTTCTTCAATGTCTTCTTCTTCGAAAAATAATAATATAATAAAATAAAATAAAATTGGATATATTGAAATTGGATTCTGCTTAATGGATTCCACGAGAATGGTCGGAAAGAGTCGCCTTGTTCGAGCAAGGTTTATATACTGAGCGAGAATTGGTTGCTAGAGGCCGGTACACCTATCTTCAGTACTCTTTACTTAAAAATCTTTTACCGCTTGCCATAATTGAAATTAGATTATTTTTTATAAAAGTTGTCATCCTCGCGGTCCGACCTGTTAAATAAAACTTCAGTGGCGAGGACGAGAAGATTACCTGCTTCGCAGAATTGGGAATAAATCATGGCTTTTGCTATCCGTCGACTGGCGTTTGACGTGCTGGAAAAATGAAGTATAGTTTTATCCAAGGAAGCGCCAAATGGTTCTGGTCGTTGCAATGAATGATATGTAGATGAGAATAGATAGATGAGAAAATAGATGAAATATTCTATTGAGAAAATATTCGCTTTCCATCTGCTTGGCTATTTGACATTTCAGCTATCTGATTTTTCGATTCGAGAAGGCAGCGGTCACTTTTTGTCGCTTATTACACATATATAGGGGAACATAAGGGCAACTCGAAAAAAATGTTTGCCGTCTCGACATATGTGGAGCATAGTCTTATACGGTACCTTCGTGTGGATGGCCGACCTTGTCTGTGCGCCAAAGAAGGCCAGCTTGAAAATTTTAGCCGATAAAATTTGGCACTATCACGGTCTTCTTCCTTCAGGGAGTTCGGGATGTCTTATGAGGAATTTTCCCAAGTAAAAAAAAAAAAAAAAAGGCTATGAAAAGAGTTGACTAAAAATAACAACAAGAAAGAATATATTTAATAAAGGAAATAGTAATAAACTATAGTTATATAGATATAGATTGTTATATAAATCGTTCTGATGCCTTTTTTATTCTGCTGAATTCATTATATCATTGCATGGCGGTTCAAAAAGGGAAACAGATAAAACATAATCGAAATAACGTCTAGTGACATCCAATTCATACATATAATTATACATACAAATATTAAAGATAGTCGCATCTTTATATACATAAACTCAACAATAAAAATTCTTCATTAAATATAAAGAAATTTTTAGATAAAAGTTATTTCTTTTCATAGAACTATCGTTTGATAAAACATTTATTAATTGTTTATAATAATAATTGTTTATAATAAAATTGTTTATAATAATACAAAAAATTAAAAAAAATTAATAATTTTTAAAAAATTTTAATTATCTTAAGTAAATATGGGATAGTATAAAAAAACAAAAGATAGCTTTTACACCTTTGTTATATTGCTAACTTTTATTGTTGAATTTTTAAAAGTAATCTAAAATTTTTATCATATACTTTTGTCTTTTATTAAACATTGGATTCAGATAAGAACAAAGAAAAAGAAAATTACATATAAAACTATTTCATAAGATTTTTTTATTTTTAATATAGTTATCATACTTCTTTTTTTAAAATATCAGATAATAAACGAATTCAATAAAGAATAAGTAAATAATCCAGTATTTAGTAGATAAACATTTGTTAATTATAATCATTAAACTATTTTTTAATTAACTTTCCAGATGAGAACTATTACATAAATGTTTCGTAGTCGAAATAAAAATTATTCCATGTATGGACTAAAAATCAGTATTTTATTCCTTTAAAAACAATAAAAAGATATAGAAACAAATTTACAAAAAACTAATATTATTGAAAATTTAGGTGTACTAATTATATATATCGATTATAGCTTGTATTATTATTAATATTATTTATTTTTGATAATATATAATATATAAAATATTTTTTGGTATATATATATAAAAAATAAAAAATTTAAAATATATTATCATTATATTAAAAATAAAAAAATAAAAAGATCTTATAAAATAGTTATATGCAAATTTCTTTTTCTTTTTTTTTTATTTTTCTTAATCCAATGTTTAATAGAAGACAATATAATATAGATTTTACTATTTTTGAAAATTTAAAAACAGAAATCAGCAATAATAATAAAGCTATATTTTTTTTATATTATTGCATAATTATCTAAATAGTTGATTAAAATTTTATGTTGAAAATTAAATATACAAATACTATGAAAATGATAAATATTCTTACTTCTAAAATTATTTTTTAATCTTTCCTTTATTTATGCATAATTTAATAATATTTCTTATGATTTTGATTTAGAATATAACTGTAAATTTTTTATTTTATATAATTATAATTATAAATCTTTCATTTTATAAATCTTTCAATTTTTATCATTAGTAATCTCGTAGAAAATAATATCATTATTTATTTGAAACATTTATTTTATTTCAATTCCTTATACGAGGATAGTTTATAAATGGATAGCACTTTATTCATATTGTTAAACATAAATGTATAAATATTAGTTTGCAATATGTTTTCAGTATTATGTCAGTAATTTATGTTTATAATTTATAAAAGAATTTTAAATTATTAACTATAATAATATTCCAAAATAATTTATACATTCATCAAAAATGAAAAAAAAAAGAAATTTTAATTGATTATCAAAAATATTTAAATAAAAATTAGTAATGGAAATTTATTATTCTTCTATTTAAATTAATATTAAATAAAAAACTAAATTTTTATAATTTTAACAAATTCGAATTATGAACAATATTGTTGCAGCAAAATTGACTATCCATTCATTATTATTTATTCTTTGCATATTTATTCTTAGTATATTTTATAACAATATTTTTAATATTTTGATTCTTTAAATTACATTTGACCATTGATTTCAATTATTACAGAATATTTCAATTATCAATGAAAAAAAATTTGTTTATCATAGTTATACATTCTTGTATAACAAATCTTTGTTGTTTGTTTTGGAACACTAATTATAGTTTCCACTGAAATCATTGGCAATAACACAATATGTTTTTGGATTGCTTAAGATTTTAAGATGAAAGATTATAATACTATAAATTTAGCAATAGTTATTAATTAAAATTTTATCATTCATATTATTTCATTAACTTTTTTTTTCTTTTTTCTTTATTGATTCTTTCTTAAATCAGCATTAAATGTAGATATCGTAAGTATAATAGTTTAATTTTTATATATATATTTTATTTTATTATTATTACTTATATATATTTATTATTACGTATATATACATAGAATATATAATACATATAATACTTATATATATAATATATGTAGGATAGATCTTTAATTAAAATAATCATTGATTTTCTATCAAACTGAAAATTATTTCAAATCATTAGTTATAATATAAATTTTCTATTATTGCTTTTTATATTTCAAAACAAATAAATATCAAATATTATATAATTTATGTACTTCATATATATTTATGTATATAGATACAATAATATTATACATCATTATTTTAAATTTTAAAAATTCTTTTATATTGAATTTTTATCTTTAATACAATTATTTTTTTATTTTCTCTTCATTATTTTACTTTTCTAGTTATCGTATAAACAATACATTTATTTCAAACATTTCAAAAATATCTTCTAATATACTAGGAACGAAGTATAATCCACAGAAAAATAATTTTAATTATCAAATCAACACATAAAAAAAAAGAATTTATGAATTTTACAATATATATGAATTTTAATATGAATTTAAAAAATAATCTTAAAATATATATGTAATATTTTAATTATTTTTCTTTTTTAATTTAATTTTTTTATCATTCATAATATTTTTTATCATTCATATAATTCTTAATCTTCTTTTCCGAATTATTGTATCTACTCTTGCAATAATTAATAATGAATTTATTTTTTTTTCAAATTTTATAAGTTTCAGTACAAAAAAAAAATAATGATGCCATGTATTTTATAATTTTTATAATATTATTTTATAATTCCTTAATTTTATAATTACAGTATTACTTTCTCTTAAAAGAAATCTTTGAATTAAATAAATCATTTCGATAAAAAGAAAGATAAATAATAATTAGTGAAAAATAAATTTTTTTTTATTTTAGTTCATTAAAATTATTTAAAATTTAAAAAATAAAATAATATTCTAGAAAATTAAAAATGAAATATTTTTGTTTGTTGTACTCATTTGCATAATTTATACATACTATTGCAATTATTTCATTCAAGAATTGATAGTTTTAGATCATAATTTCAAATTCAATTATATTTTTTTGTACACATAAATAATTTGTATTTAAAAATTGTGAATTCTCAAACTTTTTAAATATAATTAAGTATAATAAATTTTATAAAAATAATATTCTAACTATAAATATAATCTATCATTAATTTGTTACAATAGTTTATATGAAGAAAAAATAAGAAAAATAAAAATTTAATTTTTTATAAACTAAAAAGAATTTGATTTCAAAATTCGAAAAATTATGTTATAAATAAAAAAATTTGTTAAAAATTTTAGTTTTTTCCGTAATAGATATTTCTTAGAATAAAATGGAATATAAATTATTTGGAATATAAATCTGTTCTAGATTTCGAGAATTTCAAGAATTAATAATAAATTTCAAGTTTAATCTTCGTAAATTTGAAAATCAAATTTTGATTTATATCTAAAAACGAATAATATTTAAATTTATAAGATATTTATAAATTTATAATTTATATTTTTTTTTATTAATTTATGTTATGATACAAAATAGTTCGAGAAATGACTATTATTCGTGCAAAGCTTTCGACAGATTCGTTTGATTGAAATTATATGTAACATTTCATTCAAAGATGATAACAAAAGTAATCTTACTTAATATACTTACTTCACAACATTTATAATATAAATAAATTTGAAAAAAGTGCCTTTAAATGGCCGCCACTACTCTCTACTATCATTTTATTTAGAAAATATCGAGCGAGTTATCTGTCTGTGAATGTTCTTAATCTTAATGATTATTTATTTATTTAAATATATTGTTCACGAGTACTTATTATTTATGAGATTTATAAATAGCTTGTTTGAAGAAATTTTTCATATAAAAATTTTTCTTGTATTCTTATCGTTTGTGGGCATCTATTAAGTCTAAATAAGGAGCGATGTCAAAACTCTGAGAAAACTATTTTTGAGAATTTAGCCAACACTTACAATTGTATATTTCGTACATATTCTGACTTTAAATCAGCTGAATCGTTCCTAACGGTAATATATTCCAAACGCGGCTGATTCAAGGACAAATAACATTTTACTTCGAGAAATCTATAAGAGAGATGCGCCAATCTGTTT
Source organism: Apis mellifera (assembly GCF_003254395.2). Classification (NCBI taxonomy): domain Eukaryota; kingdom Metazoa; phylum Arthropoda; class Insecta; order Hymenoptera; family Apidae; genus Apis; species Apis mellifera. The sequence goes on from NC_037653.1 coordinate 51,910, forward strand.
TTGTTTATCGTGAGATTTTTGTATACAAATCACCACTTAAGCGAAGAATTTTCTTGAATTTTTATCACGAACTGCACCGGCCGCAATATTGTTGATTATTGGTGTGCTTCGTTGAAAAACTATTATTATTTTTTTATTTTCTATTTCTTCTACTTCTCTGTCTTTGAATCAACTGTATCTAGAATATGTCACCGTTAGAATCGGTTCAGTTCGTCTGAAGTTTTATTTTAGAAGTTTATTTTAGAAATATACAATTGTAAGTTTTAGTTAAATTCTCAAAGACAGTAAGGATAAAAAAAGTTTTTTATATAAAAAATTTCTCCGAATATATTGTTTATAAATCTAAATAAGCGAATAATAAATGTTCGTAAACAATTATATTATACATCTTGTTTTCGATGAAAACAAATGTAATTTTTCAGAATTTAAGATAACTCGATCAGTTTGAGAGAATTCGCAAGGAATTATTTATTTTAACTCACACTATAAAAAACAAAAAAAAAATTCCAAAGTTAAACTTATTATATTTTAACACTATTAAAACAAATGAATCTTTTGAAGATAGAATAGATTTATTGTAAATCTATTGTAGTAAAATCTTTTGCAAAGATCTATGAGTCCTCCTTCAGAGGTCATCCTTCAATATTACATTAACATTTGCTATCTTCTTGAGGGCCAGCAAAGATAGCTGCATGTTTAGCATGTACGCTGAAAAAATCTTAATACCAACTCCTACCTTTGACAATAAAGATCCAATGACCGATTGTTTGAGCCATTGCATCCTAAAAGGATTCATTGAAATCAAGAATCTTTCATTTTCAGTTCTTAGCTCTTTAGTGATCAAATATTCAGTAATAGCAGAGATGATACATAAACCTGGATTTTCCTTAAATGAGGAAATTATTAATTTTGATATTCCTCATCTAAATATCTTTATGAGATCAGATATTTTGATTTTTATCTGAATCTTAACTTTCTATATTGTCTATACTATCTAATTGTTAACAATCTGCAGATGATGATAAGAGCTAAAAGCTATTTTCTGTTCTGGCAATCTTAAGATTGTATTTATTAAGTAAATAAATTTTCATTAGAAAAAAAAAAATAAGAAATGGAAATGTATCTCACGTGGAATCATATCTTAGTCGGATCGGACGTATATTTTATATATGCTTTTTACTAAACTAAAGATGAAGACATTACTATTAATATTTTTATTGAAATTAAGGAAATCGCTGTACATATAACATTAAGAGAAGTGTATAATGCTCTTTTATGAAATTTTTTTCATAAGAAATTTACACAACGATTTTGCAGCGTAAGCATCTAGCAACTATTTACTGGCAAAGTTTGGCAGAATTTGCTGACATTATTTGATTTTATTTGATATTATTATTATAACGGATTTATTAAATTCCGTTATAGAGCATATATTAAGCATGATATTTGCTAATTCCTCGCTGATGCCATTCTTCATAAATGCAGATCTAATAAAAGTTCTATCATCAAATACAGATTGTTGGCTAATCTATGAGTCTTGTAAGAAGATAACAAGAAATTATTCTGGAAATCCAGAATTAATGGAAAACAAATTAGAGAGAAAAGAATAAAGGATACCAAGATTGCGTTGGTCACTTAGGTATCACTATAATCAATCTTGGTTTATCCAAAAATATTTTTTGCAATATTATTTTGCAATCAAAAAAGAAAAAACGTAAAAATATTTTTTTTTTCAGGAAATAGTAAACGCGTCAACTGCTATCTCTGCAGGTTTGGGAAATCTCGAGCAAAATCTGCTGCATTTTTTATTAATATAAGAAACGAAAAAATCAATTGAAAATGGTCTAAATTTTTTATAAATAGTCCTGAAAGTTTCGTCATTTAACAACCCATTCTGTATCAGCATTAATAATCTTAAAAACCAAATCAGCTTCAGAATTTTCCTTCGACGATATATAAGTAGCAAAAATTCACAGATTTCTTTCTCTCACACTTTTAGTGTAAATTTTAATCCATCTGTTTTATTAATATAAGCAATTGTTGATGTGTTATCCAGTCTCAATAAAATTTCATAATTTATTAAATGTAATGCAAAGCACTTTAGTGCGAAATATGCTGTCAGAAATTCGAGATAATTTATACCGAGTTTTTTTTCATCAATAGATCAGAATCCATGAGCACTTTTATCTTAGCAAGCGTTGCATTCTGTGAGAAACGCATCAAAAAAAATTTCAATTTCAAATTTATTCTTTCTAATAGGATTTATCTTATTTTACACTAGAATCTTATCTTTTTTTCACACTATATTGCCATCAATTTAAATCATTCCTCACGATTCTATTAATACAAATATTCCCTTCATAATTATTATCATTAATAATTAGAATTAAAAATTTTTGTTTTTCCAATCCTTTCCATGTATAGAACCATAAGCGACCGTAGGATATGTGGCTGGAAAACTCCCAAGTAACTTGGCAAATAATTTTATACACTTTTTCCTGTTTAAACTGTATATACAGATTATAAATCTTTTTTTCTTTCTATTAAGAGAGTAATCAACTGAGTTATCACAAACCCTAAATATGTACATCACTGAGGGATAAGCTGAGTCTTTTTATAGTTTATTAAAGCCTAAATTTTCTTTCAATAAATTAATTTCCTTCTATATATTCTTAGTGCATATTTTCTGTGATTTTCTTATGAAAATCATCGATGTAAATCACAAACAATATTCTCGAAAGTCTGAGCTTGTTAATGACTGATTTCATAATTTTTCTATAAATATACAAGGAAATGCACAAACCAAATGGTAGACAAATAAATTGAAATAATTTATTTTTAAATTTAAATCTCAAAAACTTTCGAAACTGCTTATGAATTGATAATAAAAAATATGCATCTTGTAAATTTATAGTATTTATATAATTGTAATAAAACCGTGTTGTAACAATATTTTGAGCAGATATCTTTCATTTTAAAATGGTTTTAATGGATAAATTTGTTTAAACTTTTAGATTAATAATGAATCTATTGGATCCATTTGATTTGAGCACTAAAAAGTATAAGGATAAAAATTGACCCTCGCAATCGATGCATTGTTCTTATTATCTATTTATGAATTAATTTATTAATTTCAACCTTCAAACTCATTAAAGTTCCAGCAAACTGCTGCTCTTCACGAAGTATGACATATTTAACTGGGGAAAATTTAAAAGGGATTTTATATCCCTGGATATTATGTACTGAAGTATAAATCTATTGGTAATTTTCTCCAGTTACTCTGGAAAATTTTTAAACGATCAGCAATAATGTTTACCTGGATTATTTTTTCCGTGTCTCAATCCTTGAATTGACGTTTTTAACAAGTTTCGATGAGAGAGTCCTCGGTTTGAACTTTAGAATTAATGTTTTCTAATATGAATATCCCATTTGCCTGTATTCGATAGATGGGTTTTTTACGTTTCCTGGAATAGGTTTTAAGTGAGTCCATCATTTTTTCGGCTGGCTTGATATTTTTATTCCTCCCGGAAAGATCTTTCCGAGTCTATTTTTCCCATTTCAATTTTAATTCAGAATAAAAATCGACTTCATTCGTGACGTTAGGATTTTCTTCTAAAAATTTTAACATAAGAGGGGGAATAGAAATGAGTTCTATAAAGCTCTACTGTTATTACCTCCTCACTACGCTTCGTTATTAATTTTCTTTGTCAGTTTGAGGCTTGTATGAAAACTGTAGAAAATTCCGTTGAGAATGAGATTCGCTAAAAAGCGCACTCATTGTTTTCATTAGTTTTTATTTAAATTAGTAAGATTAAAATTTTTGAATTTAAATTTTCTTATTATCAATTGCTAGTATCGTATGAATTTGACCTGCTATATAGCATTCGTATGGAAGGACTATGCATCCTTGTTTACTTCTCGAAAACATGATAAGCAGTACAAGATCATATATATATATATATATATAAATCAATCGTAAAACAAATCTAGAAATTTTTACTTACCATTTTCCAAATTAATAGCCCTATTGATATTGCCATTATCTTTGTATTAAACTTTATCAATCTGAATAGCCTTCAGATGTGTTGATTGCAGAATTATGGATCTATTCAACATATTTTATCCTGGATGAGCCGTTGCATTTGATTTATTAGGTTATCCAACTGATTGTGCATTTTTTCTTAGCTTGTCATCCGTTTTATTTTTGCTCTTATTACAATCTTATGATCTGGAACGTGAATAATTTTCCTTTCTTCTCTTATATTATTTGTGACTTTTTGATAATTATTGTAAATAAATTCGCTGTAAAAGTTTTCTCATGTTGTAATGCACAACAAACAATAATGACAATAGAACGTATAATGACAATTAAACAGAACTTAATATATTTGCAATATTTATTTTTTTTTAAATATATTACTTCTCATATAAGAAAAAAATTTTATTTGAAAATTGAAAAAGAATCAATTATATAATAATTTTTAACAACAAATAATATTAATGATTTATCATGATTTATCTACATATTATCTACGTTTCTATGTATGTTATAAGTTAAAGTGTTTTCTAATGATGATCATTTATAATTTGTAAAATTTATTTTACAAAATTTCATTTGTTACATATAATTAAATTTACTATTATTACGTAACAAAATATTTTAGTATTTATATTAATGATTTGTGAAATTTCATTGAGATCATTAATGTAAAGAGACAAAAAATAAATATAATTTTTATTAACATTTTCTGTTATCGTATTGCTATTACATACTGCACATACAAAAAAGTTCTAGAATTATTATTCATTTTTAGCTTTTTCAATTATAGTTTTCATTATCATATGATTATTAGTATATTGTTATTGCAAAAATTACATAAAATTTTTTAAAATTTTTTATTATTAATTTTTTAATAATTTGAATAAAATAAAAATATATAAGATATATATAATAATAGCATAAGAATGAATAATAGCTTTAAGAATATTATTTACAAAAAATAAATTTATAAAACAATTACGAAATATCAAAAATCAAAATATTCTAAAAATAATATCAAATTACATTTAAAATTTTAAAATTATTACTATTATTTAGTTTTTATTTTTATTTATCATAATTTATTAATCATAAAATATCAATTGACATAAGTGATACGTTTTGATCAAAGATATATAAAATAAATAAAACCTGAAATATTTTTTATGTCTTTCTTTCCAGCTTTCATATTAGAAAACGAATATATACATACATATATTACTATTCGATAATTATAAAAGAATTATAGAACAAAGAATACATAAGAAAGAAATTCTTATTTTCCTCAGAATTAAAAATTACCTTAGAATTTAAATAAATTCTATAGATTGCATTTAAATTCTTGCGACGTTTATATCCTGAAATTACCAATAACAGATCCCTAACTCCACAATTAAACTATAGCCGTTGTCCATCACTTGTCACGCGATATATTATTACTTTTTGATTTTCATAACGGTCAGGTATATGGAAAATATTCAAGAATAGGAAAAATTGTAAGAATAATGTTCAGTTGTGTGGTTGTCGTTCAAATTTCATAAAAGAATGGACTTCGAAGGTAGTCAATATTATAACATTAATCGAATTCTCATGATTTCTGTTGGTCTTTGGCCATACGAAAGAACAATATATTCGAAAATGTTAAATATTCTTATTTTTTTTTTTTTAAGTACTTGGATATTTATACAGGTATTTTATTTTTTAATTGTTATAATTATTATTAATAATATTGTAATTATAAATTAGCTATTTTATAGATTGAAATACTAATTTAATTTTTTCGAAAAAAAGATTTTATTTTAATTTTAGATAATGTCATTCATAATGTTAAAAATGGACATAAATTTAACATTGAATTCGTTGTCCTATACTTCGTGTACGTGTATTTGCATTATGAAATATTTTAATTGTTTGTTTCACATTAAAGATGTGAGTATAGAAAAACATAAATGGATATTATTATTATATTATTATTGTTATTTTATGATTGTTATATTATTATTGAAATTTTTAATTATTTTATTTCGAGCTTGTACTTTAAGAATATTATATTAAGGTACTATTTTTCATAAATATAGATAAAAAACTTTCTAGATGAAATTAAAAATGATTGGAACTCATTAAGGAATATAGAAGAGCTCCGAATAATTCACGAATACTCTAAAACCATAAAAAAAATAACAATATGTTTCGTTAGTAAGTAGAAATTTTTTATTTTCTTTATAATCATTTCATAATTTCATATAACTATCGTGTTATTCAAATTATTATTCAAATTCCTATTACCATAAATGTTATAATATAACATATTTTTGTTTCGTTTAAATTACGAACATAGATCGAACATAGATAGAATTATATCGATTGTATTGAACAAAAAACAGTATTGGCTATTCGGACAGGAATAATGAAACATTGAGTCTATAGGTCTGTAGGTATCAATAGGTAGGCACACATAATAGTAATTACCAAGAATCCATCGAGTATTCATAACATATTATTAGTCGTTCATTTATAAATTGTATTTTCGCAGACATTGTTTTCAATTTCTTATCTAACACATTATTATGAAAAAATAATATACTATTCATTTCTATAATTAGTAATAATTAATTAATAGTTTTATTTATATTTTCATCACATGCATGAAAAGCGATATAATATTTTTTTACATAAATGTTATTATTATACATAAGATATTATAACATTATTTATGATTTTTGTGTTTTATTGTAAATATTTATAACAACTGATTAACAAGTAATATTATTACAGTTATTATCGTGCCACTACAATTGGTATTCTTTTTGAATGTATTTGGTAATAATATCCTAGATATTTTGATTCCTTTAAATCACACTCGCCCACGGACAGTTCCAATTGAAATTTACTATTTCATCGATCAGCAAAAATTTTTCTTTTTTTTTGGCATGCATTTAAATATTATTACCAGTTTCGGAGGATTAGTATATATCGCCATTGAAACAATATATATGGGTATGATACAACATCTTTGTGGATTGTTAAAAATTACTAGGTAAAAAAATTAAAAAACATAAATCTTATTAAATTAAAAAAAATTAAAAATTATTTACTTTAAATTTTTATATAATTATAATATATTTTATATTAGTTGAATAATTTGATACAATTATTCAATATTTATTGATTAACATTTTTTATCAAATATTGATATCATTATTGAATTGTTTTAAATTCGTTTCTTGATTGGAATATATATTAATCATGAAGCATTTCATATTTTTATTATATAATATTTACTTAATTTCAATTATTTCATTTATCTATTGTACATGTGATTTTTCTTAGTTTTTTTACAGCTTTCGTATAAGTCATACATTTGTTGCAAACATACCAAAAATATCTTCTACAGAAAGAAGTATAATAATCCGCAAAAAAGTCATGTCAATTGTATATTTACATGTAAAAATCAAAAAGTTAGTATCCCATTATCAAACGATAATCATAAACAAATCTCTTAAAGCATAATAATATTTTTTATAAATATTATAATATTAAATTTTTCATTTATTATATATATATAAATATATATATATATATATCTTTTTATATTTATTTTCATTAAAATTTAAAAATTAATATTTCGTACAATTAAGGAAATTATTTTTTTTCTTTTGTTAAAGTTATATCAATTGGATTCAAGAAAAGATAATCATAACCTATGATTTATTAATATTATTAGGTTTAATTGCATTTAGTATTTTCATTTTCGAAGTGAGTATCAAATGTGTAGATGATATAAATAATAATTAATCACAATAATTGATAATTGTAATTATTTTATATCTTAGCTTGCCAAATCAATAACATCCAGAACTAATACGAACGAAATATTTTCATCTTTAATTTTTGTAATTTGCATTACTATTTACGGATTTATTCCAAATCATTTTGCACAAGAGATAATCAATCATAGTTCTAATATTTTTATAGATACGTGAGTATTTTTAATTCATGAATACATTGAAGAAAGATTTTAATAATAATATAATTAATACTAATAATTCATTAGTTATGAACTAATTCTAGATATAACACAGAATGGTACAAGCTCCCAATAATAGAACAAAAATTATTATTGTTCATTATGCAGAATAATTTGAAAAATCTTAATTTCGTGTTATTGGGTACCATGATTGCATCTTATAATGTATATGTAATGGTAATAAAAATGATTGAAATAATATTTAATATTATTATGTGTGTCTATTTATCGAAATTAGATTATTTCAGATACTACGTACGGCATTCTCGTATTTCATGGTTATATATTCTATGGATTAAAAAACTGAATGAAATGAATAATCATACAAATGATTGTAAATGAATATTTAGAAAAATATGTCTTATTCAAATTTTAAGATATTGATCATATTTTAACAAAAAGAAAAGAAATGAAACATTAATAATGTAATATTAAAAAATAATAAAATTAGATTTTTATGTGATATATTTACTTGAAATCAATCAATTTTTTTTTCCAACCAATTGCGATTTTTTTTTTTATTTATTCGAAAGAAAAATTTATCATTATGAAATATAAATTTATAAGAAAAATAAATTTGATCACTTTAATTTTGACATGTGTCATCAAGAATGTTATTTTCAATAACTTTTTCTTATAGATTAATTGATAATCTTTTATATTTATTATACTTTTATTATATTTTTTATACTTTTTTTGATATTTTACAAAAAATAATTGGTATTATATTAAATTTTTATGTGATATGCGTTATTTTTTTAATTTAATCTTAATTTAAAATTTATATCTAAATTGTGGATATATAATTTATGTAAATTTATAATTTTATATAAGTGAAGAAATTATGAATTACTATAAATTACTATAAATTTATATAAGTTTAAGAGATATTAAATAATGTGAAGATAATAGTTAAAAAAATTAAAATTTTTTCATAAATCAATTATATCAATAAGTAAAAAAAAAAAAAGAATTCTAACCAAAAAGAAAGTTATATTATAATATAATTATATTAAGGATGACAAAGACATAATATTGATAGTTTTAAAATAGGAATTTAATAAATAACTAAATGATTAAACAAATTAAACGACATATTTCAAAAAATGTATTGATTCATAAATTAATATATCTATTTTTTATCATGTGAACACTTTTTGCAACTATAGCTTTATTTTTTTATCTTATATATTTTTATATATTTTATATATCTTTTTATTTTTATATCTTATATATTTTTTTAGAATTTATTAAACATAATAAAATTATTTTATATTGTTGTTATATGAATAATAAATAATTATAAAAACCTTATTAATAAAAAATAAATATTGTATATTATTGTATATTTCTCAATCTTTATTTATAAACTCATAATGGTTCTCTTTGTTATTCAGAAACAATTTCAACATTGATAAACAAAATTAAAATTTATTGCGTTGATGTTATTTGATTTAAAAATGGCAAAAAAAAACAATCAATGCTATTATTGAATTTAAAATACAAAAATATTCTAATTTATGAATAAAGATGTACTTCTTTAGAAATTATTATGAGATTAATGATATTCCAATAATATACATATATACATATATAGCGTGGCCAAACAATCAGCAAGGTTTTTCAAATATGATTCTATGTTAAGATGTTATCTTTTCAAATGATACAAAAAAAAAAAACTAAACAAGTTTTAAAATTAAAAATGAAAATAAAAAATATTTAATAATATATAATAATTCCAAAAATATATTTACATATTGCTACTTATGAATTTTTATTTGAAAATTATTTCCTGGATCAAATTGTTTTTTTTTGTTTTAATCTGAAAGATTTATTGAAAAATTAATTTTTTTTATGAAAGTATATGATAAATTTATTGAAAATATATTATAAATTCTTATTTTGTAAATTTTAATGTAAAGTTGAAAGTTAAAAATTAAAAATTTTTAAGAAAATATGATATTCATATTAAATTTAAGTATTTTATAATATTTATTTTTTGGTTTTTATTTTATTTCATTTTTTGATACTTTGATGACTCAATGATACTTTTCGCGATAATTAGATTTCATATATATAAATTAATGATGTATATATAAATTAAATTTATATAAATGTAAATTTTATATATTTTTTAAATAAATTCAATATAATAATTTAAATAATTAATCTAATTTTCTTATGAAATTTTTTTCTTCTAATTTTAGATAATTTATATTATATATCTATTTGAAAAAAAATAATGAAAAATACATTTGGCAAAATGACTTATAATTATTTACTATTGATATTTTTGAATTCTATTCGTGAAATATTATCAAAAAACATAAAAGAATTTTTTAATACAATTCTAAAGTTGTATTTAGGACCGTTATTTAAAGCCTAGAATTTAGTAAGTCGCTTCATTTTTATCTTTTTATGATGTTTTTTTCTTTTGTTATGATTTGCTGTTTCTAAGTTTTCTCGCGTATTTGTTTTTTTTCTCCTATGTCAATTTTATTTCTCTTTCTTTCTACCTTTGTCATTATTTGTTTTCTGTTTTTTAAACATTCGTATTTCCGCGATGATTCGTTTGAAATCTGCTCACGTGAAAGATTATCCATTCGAATTTTCCAATTTTTCCAATATATAAAAAAATGTAAATAATTTATTTATTAAGAAAGTATTTATATTATCGTGTAAATAAATTAGTTTAAAATAGATTTATGTGTGTGTATATATATGCGTACTATTTTTTTATTTTATCAGAATGTGATTCTAATATATTAATTGAAAAAAGTGATATAAAAGTGATATTTTAAATAATAAATATTTTTCCATTGATCCGATAAATCAATAGAAAAATTAATTGTAGAAATATGTAATATATACGAAAAGAAAATAGAAATTAAAGATCATATCAACATTCAATTTCCGTTTACATTTAAAACGAATTCATCTAAGAGAATTTAAAAAATATAAAATTCAAATAAAATCAAAAAGAAGGAAGATTCATGACATGAAAAATTCTAGTTTCTCAAAAAGCAAACAAAATATAAAATATATGGATATATTTTTGAAACCATGATACCATTCTCATTGGAAAATCAGAATTTTAGAAATCTCACTAAAAGAAGTGTTCCTCCGATAAATCGGAAAATAAATACCAAATTCATTGAAGCAAAATTAATTAATAAAAAAAATTTTAAAGACATAGAGTATATTTATACAATAACAGATATTTGGTCAAGGAAAGAATGAAGCTTCTTCGATGTAATAACGTATTGGATTTTACATGATTACGAACTACGAATTACGTAAATCCATAGCACTTGTGTATTATCCATTTACAAAAATGCATTCTTTCAATGTAATGATTGAGTTATTGCAAAACATACATTCATTGCTATTATTACTGATAATATAACTAATTTTCCGAAAGCATTCAGAATATTTGGTTTAAATAGCAATTCAATGAATAAAATGCTAGACATATCAAGAAAATGAAGAAAAAGAAAAAGAGAAGTATCAGTGAAAAAGAAATCTCCAGAGAAAGAAAAGAAAAAAAAAAAGGAGAAAAATAGAATATCCCTTAATCTCCTTCTTCCATTTTCGTTATTCAGTTCATAGATTGTATATTAAATTTATGTGACTTCAGATATGATCTAAAAAATGAAATACTTTTTCAAATACATAATAATGTAATAGAGAAATATAACGCATTATGAAGAAAGGTCAAAGTCTGTTAAATGTATTAAAAAAGTTATTATCTTTGAAAAGATCAGGCAAGACATGAAACTCCATGTATGATACATCAATTATTGTTATGTAAAAAAAAAAAAAATAATAATTACAAGTAATTGCAATAATAATTACAAGTATAAAATTCGATAAGTAAGAACTCAATATAATATATATCGAAGAGCACTTAAAATGTGTATCATCAATCGCCGAAGCAAGATATACTACAAGAAAAAAAAACATATATTTTATGATTTATTATTGCTATTTTATATTCTGACACGAATATCTTTTATTTACAAGAATATTGGAAAATAAATATTGACAAGGTTTATTTATTTTTTAAAAGGACAAAAGAAAATATAATAAAAAGTAAAAAAAGCATGAAAAGAAGATAGAAAGAGAACAAAAGACAAGAAGATAAAAGAATATAGAAAAAAGAAAATAAAGAAATAGAAAAGAAAATAAAAATATGAAAATTTAATCTATAAACATCAGGTAATATCATTTTTATACTAAAAAATATTTTAATTTTTAATATTTTGTATTATAAATATTATAGATATTAAATTATATTTATAAGATTATTAGAGAAGAAACTTGTTACGTTGTCAAGAGGATTATTTTTGTGATAAGAGAATGAAATTATAGGAGGAGATAATGAAAAACAAAGTCAAAAAATATAGAAGAAAAAAAACAAAAAAAAAGTGTAATGATATAATGTAAATGAAATGAAATATAAAAATGTAATGAAATAATGAAATAAAATGTAATTATGAATATGGAATAATGAAATATAATAAATGAAATAAAATGTAAAAATATAATGCAATAATGCCAATAAAATATAATAAATATAATGAAATAATGTAAACAAAATATAAAAATATATGATAAACGTAATAAAACGTAAAAATAAAATAAAATATAAAAATATAACGAAATATAAAAATATAATAAAATATAAAAATGCCAGCTATAAATAAAATATATAAGATTTCAAACTGAAATTTAATTTGTATTTAATTCCTTAATTTCATTGATAAATTAATATTTCATTAATAAAATTTTTAAAATAATTTCTATATCTTTTTTTTCTTAGAATTTGAACATTGCCATTGTACGAAATGCAGCAACTAAAAGATTATTTATTATTTGTTTTTCATCCAAATCCTCTCCAAAAAAAAGTAACAGTAATTCTGTAAATGAGAAATAAATTTTTATTTTTAGAATTGTTTAAATACATTTTATACAAATAAAAAATTAATTTGTATTTAAGTATATTCGTAATTAAAGTATAAAAATATAATATAATTAAAAATTTAATTTTATTTACATATTATACTCATATTATGTATTATTTGAAATAATATTTTAAATAAAAATTTGTTTTTTTCAAATAAAAAGTTATTTATAAATAAGAAATAATAAATAAATTATTTTAGGAATATTTATATGATTTTTATATAAATTAAAATTAAGCATTATTATTTAAATCATTATTTTATAAAAAAATTATTATTTACAATTAAAATGTTAATTTTATTTATTATTTATGAAAAATAATAAATGAATAAATAATTAAAAATTTTTTATTTTTCGATGTCTTTGATAAAGTTGAAATCACAGTTGTACTAAATAATTTTTTTTCCTAATTATATTTTTCATAATTGACTACTCTTTAAATAATTTCGGATAATTAATTCGAAGTTGAACTATTATTTAAACTTCGAATATTATATTAGTTAAAATAATTTTATTTGAAACTTTAACTAGTTTTTTACATCGTTACTATTCAACGACATCGTTACTTTTCACCAGACACTATCTAAAGTTTCAATGAACGAATCTAAATTACAATTTATAATCAGAGTTCTAGAATTCATCTTAGAAAATAAACTGACCTGGACTTTATATATGAAACATTTAAAAGAATCTTATTAAGAAATTAAACATATTAGAAATATTCAATAATAGCTGGAAGGCCGATCAGAAAATCCTATTTGAGACATAGCAATAATACATTCAACTATACTATAGCTCAACTATATATAATTCAATAAAATACAGTAAAAAATAATAGAATTTGAATATAATAGAATCAATACAAAATATAATCTTAAATACTTATTGCAATACTTATTGTCCAATAAATAGAATTTTATTTAAAGAAATGAAACAACAAGAAAAAGATGCAAAAATTTCTATTTCAAACAATCCCAATTTCAAATACTTCTTCTCAAATAAATATAGGATATTAAATACATTGAGTTAAACAAGAAACTTAAGTTATTAACTATTTTATATTAAACTGTACAAATTTATTCTAAATTTACCTATAATTGAAATCATTCTCATCGTAGAACAAAAACAAACAATAATCTCCAAACAAAAATAATCTCCAAACAAAAATAACAATAAAAATCATAAACATAAACTGATAGTTTAGTTTATTTCCCAAAAAATTCGAAAAACAAAACAGAACACAACATGAAATTCATGGAACTAAATAACTATTGTGCCAACTTTAACTTTACAGATTTATCAAAATCATAACCGAAATTTTGTCAGATTCAAATCAGATAAGATACGCCATCATGGCAAATAATAAATCAATAAAAATAATTTTAAACAATATAAATAATAATATTTTAAACAAACATTAATCTTCTGATATTAATATTTATCTTGAAAATTGACGTTCTAAAAATCCTAGAATTCTAGAATAATCTATATACTCATAAACAACTTACAGAATTTGATCAGTTTCTATGAAGAATATAATTTAACTCTAAATATAATAAATAATAAAACATATAAACATAATAAATAATAAAAACATGAAATAATAATGTGAATATAATGAATATAATTATCACATCAAGGAATATTGAGAAATGAAAGAGTTAATAATGCAGCCAAAGAAATCATAATTCTTTTACTGATTAAAAACCGACTTACCTCAATTTTTTATCAAGATATTAAGTGTTAATCACAAAAAATGAATAGAATAAAAAATGGATCATAACCAAAAGAACAAAAATTTACAATCAAATTCTTCTAGCAACAAATATTATATAACAATTTAAATAGAAAAGAAAAAATGATATTATCTAGATTGAAAAGGGGCTACATAAAAATAACTTATGAACATACCTCTGCAACTTATGCCAAAACTAAACAATAACGACCACATATTATACGAATACAGAATAGCAATCGAACAAAGACAAAAATACAATATAAAACAACTATTAACAGATACAATATAATATAATATAACAATATTAATAGATCAGAACTAGGTATGAAACATATAATAGATTATTTTAAAGAAATAAAATATTCTCCAAGATATATCATCTAAACTAAGTCGTCGCTAATGAATTCATAGATGACAAAAAAAAATACTTTTCATTTTTTCACTAAAGACAAAGAAAATGATCTAGAATGTAAGTCAAGTTTGATTCATTCATGTGTAAACGGAATATTCAAATATATATTATATTATATATTTTATAAACAATTATTAATGAATCATTATTAGTATACACAGTTTGTAAATTGATATGATATAAATTAATATTAGAAAAAAGTTACATTTAATATAAAAAATTTACATTTAATATAATCAGTAAATAATGTTATGTGCATTATAAAGAAATTGTTGGCAAAAAAGTAATATCTTGCTTCGAATTGACTTCAAAAATTTAAGAAATTGAATCTAAATGGATGAAAAAGAAGAAAAATTAATATTTTTAAATGATTGATAACGAAAAAAAGAAAAAAGAAATACTTACAAAATTAGGATGTAATTTATAATATAAAATGCATAGTATTATACTAATAAAACTAATCGTATAAAAAGATTTCATTTAATTTATATAAAATGAAAAAAAGTTCATCTATTATGTTTTGATAACATATATGAACCATTTATTTTAAATATGTCTTAAGTCCATTTATTTTAAAATCGAGATATTTAAAAGTTTGGATTTTAATAAATTTAAAAATATTGCTAACTGATAAGATGATAGTAATATTTTTGTGTTTCAAAGAGTGTATAATTTATTAATCCAATTAGAATAATAAACATTGTTTAAAAAATAATTTTTTAGATGGCTAGAAATATTATAAATTGAGTATAATAAAATGATAATATAATTAAAGAAATTTTATTTTTATTTTTAAATTTATTTCTCAAAAGATAAATCATCATGATTAAAATCAAGACAAAAAAATATAATTTAGTTACAATAATATTATTCTAAACAAAATATGCTTCTAAATTAAATATGCTTCCTAAATTAAGAAAGTTAAAGAATTAACCTTTCTATTTTAATTTCCTTTAAAAATTGCTCGAATATATATATAATGAAGAGAATTTTACAATAAAAAATATAAAATACAATAGAACATAAGTAACTCTAATTTAGTTAGTAAATATGAATATGATAATATCTCGGAATTATGAACACAAAATTAAATAATAACATAATAATAAAATAATTGACAAATAATAATTTATTTATATCATTAGTTTTTCTTTATCTAAAAGACAGTATGAACAGAACTAATTTTCTATAGAAAAATCCACAATTATATCAGCATATTTTTGTAAGCTTAAATTTCAGTATTTGAAAGAAACAAAAAATTATTAAAACCGAAATCACATGTATAAAAAAAATTAAATTAATTCATTAATATCTAAAAGAATATAATTGGATATTGTGTTAGTAAAATCTTACTTGTCCAAAATTGTTTTATATTGTAATAGTAGCATATTCTAAAGTTATTCGATTCTAAAATTTTTAACGAAACTCATGAGATTCAGTTTATAACACAACATTATTTTTAAGTTGAAAATTTTTTAGAGATTTATAAATGTCTATGCCTTAGACTTATTATATAGTCAAGATTTATTTATTTTTTTCTACTCAATAACCAAAATCATAACACCTGATTTTGTAATACCTGATTTTCCGAAGAGTAATTAAGAATAATTTAATGGGAAATAATAATTATCTCCTTAATCGAAGCTAAAAAAAAACTTTGAAATCTTTCTTCTTTTATCATTATCACTTTGCAAATATGGAATGAGATCGTCAATTTCTTTGATAGTTTCTCAAATAATGAAAATTAATTAGTGATATTTTAACATGAAGCAAATTCCAGGAAGATAGAATCATATCATTTGACAATATCAAGCACTCATGAGTAACAATTTTTTTTGTATGAACAGATTGTAATCATTTCAAATAGACTGTGTCATTAAATAGAATCATTGTTATCGATAATGTATAATTAATAAAATTAACACAAATTACAAAAATGACTTTGATAATAAAAAAAAATCATAATATTAGAAAAACGATTAAAAATTATTAAAAATGATAAAGATAGTTTTAATATTAATTTGGCTAATATAATGTTATGGTTAACCACTATGGTATTAATAAAAAACTATAGAGAGATGCTGAACGAATACCAATATAACAATTTTCAGAAAACAATTTTCAGAAATATTAAAAAATGAAACGAAATTGTTCTTCTCTAGACAAAGATATTTGTGTTTAATTATGTACCTTATGGAAAAACCGGATGAATCGGATGAATATAGAAAGTTTCAAAGAGCACAAGCATTTAATAAAATTTAAGGAAAAATTGGAATTTTTCAAATATTTGAATTGTTGAACAGTTTAGATTAAAAAAACGTTTTTACCTATTAAACTTATATCATTAAATTTTAAATTATTAAAATAATTCGAACTGTTAAATTATTAATTATTAAAATACGTTTGAATTTTTTAACTTTTGTAATTGAATTAAAAGAACTTTTAGAAACTTGTAAATTCATTTAGGACAATGTAACTTTCATGAACATATGAACTTTGCTCTTGATCGTTTGTGAACTTTGTTAACAGCGAACTTATAATAATTTTATTATTATATATATAGCTTTATGAACGGAAGATAATAGAAAAAACGGTAGAAATTTATGAAAAAATCGGTAACCCGATTTCTGAATTTGAATTTTATTTTAAATCATAGTTATTTTCAGATATTTAAGAAAAAATACTATATCCATCAATTAACTTTTTATGGGAAACAAATTAATGCAGATTGAAATATGCAGAATCATTTATTCTTTATTTTAAATTCTTTATTTTATATTCTTATTTTATTATTATATATTTTATATTATTATTTTATATTCTTATTTTTATATTTTTTATATTATATTTTTTTATATTTCAAAAATTTAATAATGAAAAAACATCGAAGAAAATAATACAATATGGACGAAAATAATTATAGAAAATTATTTAACAAAAGACATCATATCTATGAAGTAAATCTCGAATGAGAAGATAAGAAAATCAAATCACTATGTGTTGCATTTTGTATTAATATTAGTAAGACATATAATTATTTCTACTTTTTATTTATAAATATGCTATTTTCTTTAAAACATTACAACATTATAAAGAAACATTTAAAATATTATAGAGAAATTTTATTTGTTATATAGTAATATTAGAAAAACGCATGGATTAAAAAAAATTGATAGAAAAAATGATTCATGATTTCATGATTTTAACAATTTTCAAAAACAAAATTACAAAATTATTTTATTAAAATAAAAAAGATGTATTTTTGTAATCAGATATTTTTGTAATAATTACTAAACTTATTCAAAAATTTAGAAGATATAATAAAAAATGAATATTAAATTACTATTATTATTTTTATTCTAAATGCAGTCGATAAAATAAGATTGTAAGATAATTCTAAAATATGAAAAGTCTTTCACGTACAAGTTATTTCAATAGATATATTTATAATATATGTATATTTATAATGTATATTTATAATAAATGTAATAAATTTTATATATTTATATAAACATTTATTTTTTTATTAACTATAATGCATTTTATCTTCCTTTTATATAGGTATTCTAATATTAAAGAGAAATTAAACAATTTTAACAAATTATATCAATTTAATTTATATGAAACATTGATTTAATACATCAAATTTATAATTCATGAAAAAAGCTTTTAAATCTTGAACACAAGAAATTTATTTCTAAAATTTTATTATTGAAATTAGAATTTTTAAAATTTCTTTAAAAAAAATAGCAATATTCAGTATGTAGAAAATAAATTTTATTTAAGAATATAAATGACAACAAAAGCGAATTCAATGAAAAAATAAATGAATGATGTTTTATATAAATATTTTATATAAATTAAACGCATAAACTGAAAAATTTTATTTGTATAACATTATTTAATACAACATATTAAAATAATAATAAATTATTATAATATTATATAAAAAATAATATTATTTCTCTTTGTTATTTTTATTATTATTTTATTATCATTATTATTATTCCATTAGATTATTATTTTATTATTTACATACATTTATTATATTATATTACAAAAATATAATTTTGTTTAGCTTATTTTTAATTGTACAAACAATTAATAAATGTTATTTTAATCAGATAATAGTTTTTATGAAATGTTATTCCTTAAAGTAAATAATTATTTTTCAAATAAAATAAAGATATATATATATAAATGTATTATATATAATATATAAAATAATATAGATATATATAATATAAAAAAATAAAATATTGGCATATAAGCATATAAAGAAATTATAGATTATTAATACATATATGTACACGCGCATATAAATAAAGAGTAAATTAAGAATAAATGATTTTTTTAGAATCAATCTCTGCGCAATGTATCTTGAATAATTCTAATACAAGCGGTATCGAATTTATTTTTGATATGTCTAATATAAAAGACAAATTTTAAAAATGTTTGGATATTTGTTACAAGAATATGAAATAGGATATAAGAATATTCATTTGAAAATTATTAGTATCGTGTACAAGTGTTTCATGTTTATGACAAAATCAAGTATAAATTCACTATGCATTTATATTCTAATTATATCGTATACATTATGATCCTATTGATACAATTTTTATTTAAAATATTTTTTTAAATAATTCATAATTCTTTTATTTGACCATTTTAAGTTAAATTAAATGCTACATAAAAAAAAAGGAATGTTTGAATTTATTTTTATATTATATATTATTGAAACATATTTATTTTCGTAGTAAACTATTATTATTTGTCTTTTATTTTATTTTATTCTACTCAATTATACTCTATTCCATTCTATTCCATTGTTCCATTTTTTTTCATTTTACTTCATTATATTTTATTCTACATTTATTTATGATTTATAGTATATGTATATGGATAGGATAAAATTAACAATTTATTATGTAACAATATAGAAATATATCTTATTTAAATATAGAGTAATATAAAATTAAATAAAAAAAAAATATTATTTCTTACTTTTTGTTACATTTACAATTGAAATTATGCATTTAGTTTTAGTTTTATTTATTATTGTATTATTTTTAATTAAAGATTATATGTTAAATTAAACTTTTAAATTTAAGATATAGATTAAGATAAAAATTTGCTTATAAATAAATTATCAAGTAAATAAATATATATATAGTATTGATTTCCTAAATATTGGGTTGGCAACTAAGTAATTACGGATTTTTTTTGGAAAATCAAAGACAATTTTTCATGAATTAAATAACTTTATTCTGTAATTGTTGCCATTTGATCAATGACTTTTGCATCTTCAGCAGCATATAATCCACGTTCATAAACTTCTGGTTTTATTAGCAAAAATGAATCAGATACATTTATATCATTATCATTATTGAAATTTTTACCATTCAAGAAGTTTTGTAAAGATCGAAACAAAAAGTAATCAGATGGTGCAAGGTCAGGACTATATGGTGAATGTGGCAAAACATCCCAACCAAACTCCAATAATTTTTGCCGAGTGACCAAAGATGTGTGTGGCCTTGCATTGTCATGATGGAATACAACACCTTTTCGATTTGTCAATTCGGGTCGCTTTTCTTCAATTGCATTGTTTAATTTCGTTAGTTGTTGAATGTAGACAACAGAATTGATCGTTCGGTTGGGTGGTAAGAGTTCAAAATAGAAAATTCTTTTGTAATCCCACCAAACTGATAACAAAACCTTCTTTTGATGAATAGCTTTTGATGTTGTTTGAGCTGGTTGGTGGCGTGCTCCACGATCTTTTCCGCTTGATATTGTTATAAACAACCCATTTTTCATCGCCAGGTATCAGTCGTTTTAAAAATGGATCATTTTCATTACGTTTCTTTAGCAAATCGCAGCTATTAATGCGTTGTGTTAAATGCTTTTCTTTCAGTTCGTGAGGAACCATGTATCATGCATACCATAATAATAAATTATAAGTAACATAATAAATCGATATTATGATGCAATATTTCCTAAATAAGCATTTTTGTGCACATAACATTTGTCTCTATTTTCAGCAATTTTTGAAAATAGAAAATTAGATTAAGTGAAGCATTTCAAATAATCTAAATAAATAAGACTTGATACTAATTGTTAATTATTTTAGCATATTATATTTCATTGTGAATCGTGTATCTTACTCATACTTTTTCACTTAAGCATCTCTATTCAGTTCTACGGATGTTTAAGTGTGCAATATTGTGTAGATCTTAAAAATGTAAGAACATTCGTAAACTGAAGATTTCTAAGATAATTTTCTTTTACAAAAACTTTTGTTATTTGATTTTGTTATCAAGTTATTAAAAAAAAAACATTGTGGTTAATGAAGCCTTTCACTATCGTCGATAAAATACGAACAAGTCCAAAAGAAAAAAGACATATTTCTATTTTCAAGAAAAACTAATTTATAAGACTATTGCAATAATACTATAATTCAACATATATAAATTAACATTGACAATAAATGTATCAGTAGATAGAACTATTAGTCATAAAATTAAAAATTAAAATTAAAATTAAAATCATTACGTAGTTATTGGAAAAATGTATGAAAAAAACTACCAACACTTTATTTACTTAAATTTTTAAATTTAAATAATTAAAGAAAAATGAATGTCATAAGGATATTACAGTTTAATAGTAACGATAAAAAAATATAATTAATAAGCGGTATTATCTTATTTAAATTCCGAATAAAAACTGAGAAAAACTTATATTATAACTTTATAAACTTTATATACTCAATATGTTAATATGTATAATATGTATAACACTGTATACCGGAAGAAGTATGGTTATATTTTTTTATTAATATAATTAATTATTATAATTATTATATAATATATAAATTAAAGTTTATATATTTATACGAGATAAGAATAATAATTTTTGAAAGTTTCATATCGTATCAAATATATAATATATATACAATATATTATCAAATATTTCATTTCCAATTTATTCTAACGAGGAAAATGAAAGCAACACTATTTTATAAGAATATTAAACATATGCATGCAAAAGAATATTATTTTAAAATATTTTAGTGAAATGAAATATGATTGAATCATTAATTCTGTTTAAAATCGTAACGAACTCATTATGATTTATTTCCAGATTGTTAAATTATTTAAAAAAGAATATCAAATACGTAAAAAAGTGCAAAAGATAAAAATCTTATTAACAATTTAAAATTTATTGGAATTAATTTTTAAATTTTGTTAAAAATTTTAATAAAAAAATTGAAAATAAAAATGTTATCAATAAATTATTGCAAATAAAAGTAAAGATTTTGAAGAATTTGTATTTGATGAATATAATAAAAAAAAAAAAAAGAAAATGTAAATATGTACATAAAAAAAATCAGATAAATTAGATATATTATAAAAAGAAGAAAAAAATAAATAAATTATATAATTATATTATAAAAGCAGTATTCGTTATTAATCAAACGAAATTGAATAACAATATTGAAACAAATATATTGAAACAAAAACTTATTGCTGAAAATATAAAAAAATACAATTATGAGCATAACAAATAATAAATAGTAATAATAAAACAATTCATATATCTTACAGATATTTTGTTTATATTTTATTTATGTTTTAAATACATAGATATATTTTTTAAATATTATGTTTGAATATATTTATCATGTATTTTGCATATATTTGTATTTGTGCCGGCAATATTGTATTGTAATGATTTGATGTAAGTTAATGACTATCGAATGCCTTCAATTAATCATAATTAGGATATTTCGTATTTGTAGACTGTATATAAATTACTCGTATTTTGTCTATTAGAGAGTAGATTTCTCTCACAATGTCGCGCACATAATCGTGTCTGATAGTCAGGCACAATATATTCACAAACTAATTGTTTATATTAGATGGTAGAAATATGAAATTACACATGCCAACCAGACTTTCTAAATAATCCTCCAAACATTACTTACTGTTCAAATTTAACTAAGGACTGTTAGTCATAAAAACAGAAAGAGACTTTTTTGGGAATTTTCCTAAACAAACTGCTCATCATATGAGCAATTAGTGCTCGCGAACATGTCATACACCTTAAACAGCTCACTTTCAATCTTACAATTTATTGTGTATGATTACGCTTACAAACTATTGTCCATAATACTAAACGACTGTAATTACATAATGAATTGCTTACTTCCTTATCTATATAATTTTTTATTTAAATTTACAACGAATAACAATTAATGATTATAGTTCTTATATGTTACAAATGTATAATTAATGATTGCAATCTTCAATTATTGTTAATTCTCATCGGTGAGTCCTCATAAGCTGACTTTCTCTTGATCTTTGCGAAGTGAACTCGATTCCTTCACTAAGTAGGATGCAAATCTTCGATATGATAAGAATGCCATCAATTATTTTTAATATTAAAACACGCTATCCTCCCCTGGATGCATTTCCACAATGCGACTTAATTTCCATCGTAGCGATGCCAGATTTTTTTCCTTTATTATTATCATTGTGCCCATTTTGTGCTCCATTTGTTTTGCTAAAGTTGGTGCAGATAATCGCATTACCATCATTTCCAGAACTGTTGGTACTACAGCAACTGAAAACAACAAGTCAGACGATTCACCTTGATTCAGTGACATTAGAATAATTAAATCATTGGACTTATTAATTGGACAATTAGGAAATATTCAGGAGTCAATAAATTAAGGACTTTGAGATCGGACGAAATGAGAGGTCGAGAATTTATGCAAGTCTCCATTCATGTGGACATTTCCTCAAATATGAGACGCGCTATACGTAATATGTGTCATTTAGCCGATTTAACAGTGCTTTCCCATAAGCCACCGAAATGTGATGCATATGGTGGTATAAATCACCAATCAATGCTTTCCGCGATTGCAAGGTTATAAATTGGACTGACGACAAGACGGACTCACAACCAACGTGTAACAGACAGTTGCAATGCACAATGAATTTAAATGAATTCTCCTTTTGGTAAAATATAATAGAATGTTGTTGATTATATGGCATATCTGCTCAGTCAAGCCTTCCGTCTACCTTGAAAAGTCTCCGATCGTCAAAGAAGGGATTGAGATACCGTAATATATATTATTCTCAATCTGCATTATATTTGTGATCTCCCATGCAAATGTGCGTGATTATATCCACTCTAAATACTCTGCAAACGTGAGTTTGGACATATTGAGAATTAACTTCATTAGCCCTTGGATATTGTAGGAGTTTATGAAGTTTATCGATCCAAAAGTTGTGCACAAATAAATCGATAGAATTTTAGAGAATGATTCGTATTAGACGCGTATAATTAGAATACTTGTAGTAAACATAGTGTGAGGTATCCGTGTCAATTCTGATTGACAATAAGGCCTCACACAATTCCAAACTAATTGCTTTGAAGGAGGCGCGATTTTTAGTAAGCAAATCCATAGTAAGCGAATCCTTGATGATTTTTCTAACGTCGGAATCTCTTAAGTATATACATGCACTGTAGGCTTTTTCTGAAGCGTTTCAAAATTTATATAATTCTACTATAGAATCATTGCCTAGCGCACATCGTGGAATAGTAATACATTATAGTGATCTAAGATCAAATAGATATTCCTTGAATTCGGTATAGATACTTTAGGACTGATTCATCCTATGACAATCTAATTGTCAGAGTGTCTGAAGGAATAGTTTTGTTCGGAGCACCACAAAATCAAGAGAATCAAATATTCGTGTTGACTCTGATAGAATAGTCCGCTTTATAATTCAAGAAACTAATGAATCATTAATTTCAATAATTAGATGATCCTGGTTTCCAATGTAGGCTGAACATTCGGGGATCCTTTTTATTTTGAAGGCCAATAAATATGGCCTCGTAGAATTCTTAATGATTGAGAGCTTGTTTGAGCTTTATTTTCGTAATTTTAATCCAAATGATCACAGGAGAACATTTATCTTTTTCCTGATTGTAGTTGCCTTCTTCACAGTGTTCGCGTTAAAAGATCAACATAAAAATCGCGCAATATCGCCTGATTCCTTATGATCTGGATGTATCGCAATGTTATTTAATCTTATATTAGTACGTACATGGTTAAGTAAGGTGTAGACGTGTATCATACATCATGATATTCAAATGTTGCAATGGATTCTCAGAGTATTTCCCTCCAGTATGCATTATAAGGGATGCTGCTGAAGCGCGACAAATATTTGTCGAAATATTTTCTCAATATTGGCATTTAGGACGACGCGATATATGCGAAAATGAATTAAAATAGACAAAAGATCATCCCGATTTGCTGCACACATCTTTCAGGGAAATTCCGATCGACGATTTCGCAGAACCATTGAAAATTATTCGTACCTTGATGGTCGTATTCATGACCTTGATAACAGTGATACGGGAAATAAAAATTAGGCTAAAATTAGTTGTATTTAGTTGAGGAATTAATGTTATCTTGATCATGTGTCTTAATGCAATATATTCTCGTATGAATGCCATATTCATGTAACGGGTGATTTCATGAATTTTCGTTCCAGATTGCGAAGTCGCTTTTTTGCCATGTCACGAAAATCGCTTAGTTCATGCACATCTTTGGTGAAAGAAATATTGACGATATAACGCCCGTTCAGATTCCGTGTTATCGTCTTTAAAAAATGATCTTCGCATGATCACAACTATTTCCTATGTATGCGATATAGATTTTAACTCCTAAAGTTGTGTTAATTGTTCATTAAATTGCTCGTTCATGATAACACTGCAAATATGTGATTTAAAATTTTAAGTTATTTTGAACCGTCCACCGAAAACTCAATCTAATTGCGATTTAATAAGTCCAACTTATACTTCCATGCACATATTCCATAATTATACCTATTATAAGATCTACGTCTACGGAACCCAAAATTAAGAATTCGCTAAGGTATGAGATGAGACGCGGATAACTGATTTTGAGATTCGGAAATTAGGGATGTTAGAGATAATCTTATCTATCAATAGATGTAATAGAGAGATGCGAAACCCGGTGCACTTAGATGGAGACTAATTCGGATTCTGTCATATATTAGACCGATTACACCAGCGATCTCAATACTCGAAATGACTACTCAATAAGATAAATCTAGGTGCTGAGCTAACTGATGTTCTTATGATGTTCACTTGCGAGCCTTGATTTAATAATACTTGATATTTATGTTTTCTTTCCCTGTCGTCAATAGTATGGATAATTGCAGTTGAAGGCACAATGCGCTCCAATTCGTTGATATAATATGCAGAATATGATTGTGGAATCCTCCACAGTCTTCTCAGTGGCCTGAGCCGGTTTGATTATTTTCACCATATGTAGAAAAGTATGATGTCTAACCTGACATTGCCCACACGAAAAAATAAATAAATTTTCACAATCCACTGCTATACGTCTTAGCTCTGTGTCCCGAGGCAATTAAAACAGAGCTTCAACTCTTTGACGAGCGATGTCGAGAACTTTAAACTCCTTATATTGTATAAGTATATAATTTGGGGAATACAACGGGCATGCAGGTTTCTCGGCAATCGGTAGCAATGGTTCGCGAATGCGATCTTTTAATATAGGATCTTGTCAACTTCGGTGCAATCGAGATACCTGAAATGATTGTGAATAAAAACTTGCATTGTTTTTGAGAAAGATTTGGAAACCATTATTTCGAACTAGGCCGCAATTTAAATTTTGCGAATTTAAAAATAAGATCTATCTTTCATATCTTTGTCTTTTACACTTTTATCTAATTCATAAAAGAATTCAGATCAAAAAAGATATAATTTTTAATTTAATATTCAAAAAACATATATGAAGAATTCTAGAAAAATTTCAAAGAAACATCAAATTAAATTTCAATTATTTAAATATTAATAAATTACGATATGAAATCATTTCTTGTAATATTATCCATTCAAAAAAAAAAAAATGAAAATCATGGAATTTTTGGTATTCTTGAAGATTTAGGATACTTTATAGAAATATATTTTATTAAAAAGCTGGATGATAAAAGTATGTTTTTGATCATTTTTTCTTTTTGTTTCTATAAGTTATTTGAAATCCTAATCAAAAATTATATATATATATATAAATTATATATATATAAATTATATATATATATATAATTTTTGATTAGGATATATAATTATATAATATATATAATTATATATAATATATATATATATATATCAATTATTATCTAATAATTATAGAACGCAGGCCTCTATTAATCTTAAACAAAAATGATGTTATCTGAGAAGACTATCTTTGAGAATTTTGCCGACATTTATAATTGTATATTTCTATCTTAATCTGCTGAATCAATCTTAAAGGTTACGTATTCCAAACGTGGCTTATTCAAATAATATTGTTCTAATTTGAGAAATCTATAAGAAAGATGTGCTGATCTATGTTTCTATTAATCTCATATATTAATAATCTCATGATGATTATTAGATAATTTAGAATACATTGTTAGACACAATTATCTGTTATTCTAATAGAAACATGCTCTGCACGAGTAAACACTTATATAATATATTCATTTTTAAGAAGTATACCATTTATTGCGAATCTATGAAAAAAATTCGACAAGCTATTATTCACCAAAACCAATACAATACTATTTTGCGGACGCGAAAATATAACATTAAAAGCTTGTGAAGTAGTCAGGTAATCTAGTTTTCAACAGTTTTTTGTTTTCAACAGTTCAAGTACCTCCAATAATAATAATATTTATGAGTGGACATGGTTTTCCTGACGCTTTCTATATCTTTAATTTTAACAAAGATACCACAACAACGGCCACTTTTCAATCCATATTTTCACGCTATGCGATGGATCATTGTGAAAACGAGCGCAAGAAACCTGACTCCTACATGCTGCGGCACGACCCTATTCAAAGCCGCCCTCCAGCATAACGATGTCCAATTTTTAATGTACATTTTTAGAAGAATAAGAATTGGAGGAAAAATTAAGATTCATGCAATTGAGTTAGAATAAAAATATAAAACTAAACAGATAAAATTTAGCGATGATATAGTTTATATCAAAATATAATTATAATCATTAGCCGCAAAGAATTAAAAATACCATCATTCGTTCGCTCAGAGCTCATAATATAAACAATTATATAATCCTACGGTAATAAATGGTCCTTCAAAGTATCAATTTAAGCATCCCAATTGTACAATATCCAAAATCATTCACCTTTTTATTTTAACATTTGATCCTACGATATATCTGGATACAGTCAAAAAGTGAATATTTAAAGTGAACTTGATTCAGTGAATAGTGATAAACAATCATCAAGAATCCTTGTTATCAAGAAAAGATTCACTTCAGCATCAGAGAACTATCAGTACATTTCTGATTCGGCATTGAAAAGAAGATCAATGCAGTCATCAGAACAGGAAGTTATATCGAACTCCTGATCCAGCCGCATCTAGTACCGGACGATCCCATAGCCAACATTTTAATTGCAATCAACTTCAGCATCGTCGATCTTCCATCTAATTCTGATAAGCAAATTCTTGTTTTTACATTAACAAAGAAATTCAATTAAAATTCATTAATTAATAACATTTGATCAAGATTTCATTGATGAAGTTTAAAAAATTTTTCGAAGAATCCAGATAGTTACGCTTATAGAAATCAAAAAACGATATGAGGCATGTAGATTTTTATACGACGCATAAAAATACGTCTACGTTCAAAAAAGCATAGAAGAAATTATCATATAAGCATAGAAGGAACCGAAGTAAAATCATCGTACGCAACTCATTTTTTCCAGTTTAAAAACTATTATATGTCAATATAATGTTCATAGTAAAAGATTTTATAGAAGACACATGCGTATATCAAGAAAGAGAGAAAAGTTTCTCTTCATCAGTCACATCCTTCTCCTGCAACAGTTTCCGGCAATTTTGCTCTAAATAAACTTGTCAATTTTTAACGGATCCTCGGATCATTTTAACGGAATTTTTAAAGGATTGGATTTTAAAGATACAATTATTTCATTAGAATAATGAATTTTTATCGGACTTGCAAAGATTTCACTATTTACAAGCGTCGTTAAAGGATCATGTTGCTTGCAGTCCTTAAGCATATCTAACAATCAAATTACGAAATAACTTTAGAGAGTTTACAAATCGATATGAGAAAATCGCGAATTTTCTTGTTTACTATGCGAGTGCATTTCTAAAGCTGCCAGCGATCAAAAACAGATATTCCATCACTCTAAGAAAATTTATTGATGTCATCTTCATACACTGGAAAATTAGATGAACTCTTGTGGAATATGATTCTGATAAATTTTTCAAGAAAATTAGATTCAATAACGTTAAAATGACGGGAGCGAGCATTGACTTTAACGCAGAATCGTAGATTCAGATTTTTGCGAATTCTTAGAAGTACGCTATATGATTGGAAAGTTTTTTGACAGATAATTAACAGTCACATCTAATAAATAATCACCAACGTCCGACGAATCCTCCAACGCACCGACCGAGCGAGCAACGATCTACATAGTTAATATTTCCTCCGCATATCCAGCTTATCCGGGCAATCACTCTTTGTCACATTGCAAACAATTTAAAAAATTAAATATAAAGGAAAGGACAAAAATCTTACAGCAAACGAAATTTTGTTTCAATTATTTACAATCGTATGAAGAAGTCTAGTTTGTAAGATATGCAAGTGCAAGCATCAAATGATATTACATTGAGATAACATTAAAGTAGAAAAACACAAGGCTTTTTTTAACGAAAAGTCTTGAAAATCAGAAAAGAATAATTCAAGCAAAGATATTCATCCTGCGTTACAAATGTTATGATTCATTCTTTTTCCAAGAAATATGCGTATTGTTAACTGCGATCGTTTTTGTGAAGGATAGTTAAGAAAAAAACAGAAATGCCGAATTTCATTAGATTCAGGCTCTCAATATAATTTTATTACCTAGAAGTTATGTAAGATATTGGAAATAAAATGTTAACGAACGAAATTGAATATTTTGGATATCGAAGATTTAATTAATTCGATATCAGAAAAAATGGTTAACATTTCTTCCGGATATAACGATTTTAGCATCATTATTTCTTCTAGCCATAGATAAAATTACTATAAATTTGCCAAATCTCTCACTGGCGAAAGAAAATTTAAAAATAGCATAACACATTATTGTATTAATCAATCCTCAAATCAATGAATGCAGACAGATATAGGATATAGATTTATCGGAATAGGCACATTCTGAGCATTGTTATGTGTAGATCAGCATTGGACAAGTTTTCGCTTATTGCAATTAAAAGACTAAATTCAGTTAGATATTCGGCGACACTTTAACCAACAGAATCCAACACGTGTCAGATGTCACTTGGTTAGAAATAATGATTTAGACAAACAGCTTATCAAATTTTGGGAAATAGAAAAGATATTGGCGAAATTAATGCAAGGAAAAAGTTACTGCGAAACATACTTCTCAAAAGACACGCAACAGATGAGAGACGGGCATTACATAATTAGAATATCATTTCGAAATAATATACTTCGATTAGATGAATCGCGCAAACAGGCGGAAAAGCAACTGTTTTCAGTTGAGAGAAAATTATCCAAGTAATCGGAATTGCAAGCACAATATCAGGATTTCATGTCAGAAATTAAAACACATGATTAACTGCTCATCAACATAAAGAAAGTCATTCATAATACCTGTCCCATCATGCTGTCTCCAAGCAGCACGATAACAAAAGAGTCGTTTAATAGATCGGCAGAAACCTCATCGAGCCTATCGTTGATACTCAGAGAATAGAATCGACCATTCAGGACAATTTATTTTCTATTTTACTTCGATTCACCAATATAAAAATGTCAAATCAGCGGATATAGAAAAGATCGTCAAATATTGGTTAAAACCGAAAATCGCAAATTTCAACGCATTTTGTACAAATCGAATCGACATATACCAGTTAGCACATACAAATTAAATACAATCACTTACGATATTTTATCTGCAACATTCTTAGTTACAGAATATTATGAGAAATAGAAATACGCCGAAACTTTTCCAAAGAGCACTCGAATTATAATGAAAGACTTTTATGTCGATTTACTAACGGAAGCGGATAGTGTTTCGAAATTTAGACAGAGACGGCAGGAGATTTCGGATATTTTAGTATAAATCAGATTTCGCTGTTAAAATAGGCTTCCAATTGTTTAATAGTCATAATTGATTCCTATAATATTGTCTCTCAATTAGAAATAGCGGCCGAAAAGGATTCTAAAACATTGGATTATGATGATCGATCATCAATGATGCACTTCGATTTTTCGTCACTTTGATTACACATTCACAACTGATTAAACGAACGATACTATTCCATATAGCGCAGATTTACAACCCCTTAGAACTCATAATTATCCAGACAAAAATTTTGATACAAAGTCTGTGAAAGACCCAATTAGAATGGGACGAGTCAATCTACTCTGATTGGATTGTTCGATTGTTTCGATCAGATTTAGAGCAATTAGCAGTTCTGAAAACACCGCGTCATCCATTAAAGAACACAAAAAATATAGAATGGTTTCTCCAACATCTCCGAGAAATTTTACGGAGCATGCATTTACCGGCGCTTGCCAATAAGAGCTATTCTGCGAAATTTACAGTGACTCCTCTCAAATCAATTTCTTTTCCGCGATTAGTACTTTGTGATGGACTGTTACTATTACGGCGTGAATACAAGACGGCCATTGGAAAACTAGACGCGAGAGCTGGCAACGCTTCGTTACCATAAAAGAAACCGTGATCTGTGGGCGCGATTTACAAACTCTGCAGTAGAAAAGTGACGCCAGAGGTCGTAGTTGCAACGCCGAAGGATTGGCAAGTCAGCGACAAAGAACGGCCAACGTGGGAGACCTGTGCTGCGCATTGCTGGATTCCTCGTCCTGGATAACACACAGGACATTACGGCAGCCCAAAAAATGAAACGTCGCGCGGCGGATGATCTCCGACGACGAACGACGTACTGCCATTCGATAAGGAAGAAGTTCGGCACGCGGTTGGCAGTATGAAGAACGGTAAGGCGCCGGGCCCCGACAGAATCGAAGTTGAAGTTCTAAAGGCCTCCTACGAAGTCATTCATAAAGATTGAGAGACTTCAACGCTTGTCTGCGCTGCGGTTCCTTCCCCGGATCTGGAAACAGGACTCGATCCGTACGCTCCTAAAAGATGCAGACAGAGATGCAACAAATCTGACTTGTACCGCCCGATTTGTCTTCTCTCGGTGATGGGAAAATGTCTAGAGAAATTACTAGCTGAGAGACTTAGACCGGTATTCATGGACAGCCGGTATGCAGCAGCGAATCAGTTTGGATTTCAAAAGGAATCGACGACGGACGCGATCCTGGTTATAAAGAAATGGTGGCGGATCAACAAGTATGTTCTCGCCATTCTATTCGATATCAAAGAACGTTCGACCATGTATGGTGGCCGAGCATACTGCACCGTTTGCGAGAGAGGAAATGTCCAAGGAACTGTTCCTTTCGTTGCCGATTATCTGCGAGGACGAACAAGCCTGGTCGGCAAACATGGAGTGGTATCGAAGAACATCACGAGGGGATGCCCGCAGAGATACTGGGCCCGAGTCTCTGGAACCTTGTTTTTGATGATCTGTTCACCCTCGAAGGGAGAGCTGTGCGTGCGATCGCATACGCGGATGATCTCCTGATATTAGTGTCGGGATAGGAATAGTCGCACGCAAATCGAAACAGCCGGACAGACCGCCATTGATATAATCGAGAAGTGATGTACAGAGGAAAAGCTGATCCTCTCGGCGCAGAAAACAGAGATGATTCTGCTAAAAGATGCACTAGATCCGAACAGGTCCCCGACTATAAGATTACATGGACGCCAGTACGAATGAAGGTAATGTTAGAAGCTACTGTTAGATGGTTACAAGGTATGAAATTAATATGGCATATTACCGGTGAAATTAAAGCCAGAAGTACTGAAAAATTCAACGCCTTCGCAGTGATAGCGAAGAGGGATTGGAGTCTCGACCACGAATGTCTGTTGATCTTATACAAAGGAATATTTATTCCGGCATCATGATACGATAGACTTAATACGTCAGGGTTGCGAATACTTGAACAAACGCAACGCCCCCCTTTTCATCAAAATTATAAAGGCATACCGTACAACATCGGCCGATGCTCTGCCGGTAGTGGCTGTCGTTCTGCCATAGACTTAAAAATCAAAGAGATGAAAATCAGATACTGGATAAGGAGAAGGCAGCAACCGAACGAAGAGCAACCTCTACCGCAACGTGCGATGCATATATGCAACAATCTACAAGAGGCCTGCATGGCCCTCCTCGCGGAGTGGCAGAGATGGGACTTGTCCACGAGAGGAAGGAAGAAATAGAACATCTTCTCCAATGTGGAGGAAAGGCTGGGATGTAAATGGGTAATATATAATATCTGACCATTTACATTACTCAGTTTCTTACAGGTCATGGAAACTTTGCAGATAAACTTGCGAAGTTCGAACTCCGACGATCGAAATTGTGCGTTTAATGAGAGTGCGGCGAGTAATGAGAAACCACAGAGCATGTACTTCTGAATTGCTAGATATTCGTGCAGGAGCGGCTCGAACTAGAAAAATGCGATGGGAGTAACATGGTGGCCAGTGATGCGAGTATTTTGCGGACGCGCCTTTTTCAGCGAATTTAAGAAAAGCAGGCAAGATACTCCGCATCAAGGAGCAAAGGCGAGCATCCCGTTAATTACGGAATATGAGATAAGGATGCGAAGATTTCGCGGATAGAATCCTGACCGCGGTAGCAGGCAATACTTAGTATCAATGCGATAGGGTTTAACGGTTCAACGGAAAGAACCAACCTGCACGGGATCGGGCAATAGCCATCGCTGACTAAACGAACCGTCTACCCCAATGGGGTAGATCCAATGTTCCGTACCGCATGACGGCGCGGAGCAGAATTTTTCCAAACCCAACGATGGCATAACATTTACATCGCCGGTTCGCTTAGCGGAGTGACGCTGGAGGTTCAAAGTCAACAACATCAAGCTGGCCAAGCCGATATGGAGTGGATACCCTCAGCGGCGCAATTGCATCCCTGATGCAAGACATCAGTTGTTACTATTATTGTTACTCATGTCAAAGGTTAAAAATCACTTTAGATATTGTTCGCAAATATTATTGATCAGATTCCATCACTGTGTTTGTGTAGATAAATGATTCATCCAGCAGATGAAAGACTTTCGTAATTAACAGAGTTGCAGAAATGAAAGGCATATGTAATCTTCGAGTATAATCATCATGTCATAACATTATAATTATGATCTTATGTTTCGCGGTGCGAATTACATTCTTCAAGAATAATGAATAATTAATTGTTATTTGTATAAGACAAATAAATAGAATTCATTTTTCATTTAAAATAAATAATATCAAATTGTAATATAAAAAGACAATATAAAACTTTTCTAACAAATGAACGATAAATAAAAAATAAAAAAAATAAATAATATAAAAGAGTTTATATTAAATTAAAAAACAATTATCTAAATAAAATCAGTCTCTTATCGGTTTCTTTTAAGTAAAACATAACAAAGTTTTAAGAAATTTCAAATTCATACTAAAGTACAAAAAATTAATGTTTTCTTTACTGTAAATTAGAAAATTTATGATACACATCGTAGCCAATGACACCGCCAATCAGCTTCCTGAATGGATTATATTCTTAAAATTAAAAAAACTATAAATCTTATTGAAAATGAATGATAAATGTTTTGCTATTGAAACTGTCGTGGGACATTTTGAAAGTTGTATGTTACACTTTAGCCAAGAATTTTTAAAAAGTCTTAAAATATATAATTCTAAATATTACTTATATAACGGTTAATTATAACATCGCATGGTAACCGAAATTATACAAAATACTGATGAACATTGTTATTAGTTTTTTTGTAAATAAATGCATTAATATATATATATATAGATCAACTTTTATTTTTTAATAGAATTATATACTTTCTTATGCATCAATCGATATTATTTTCAATTTTCTATATAAAAAAGTCGAAAAATAACTAATTTAAAAGATATTTTGAAGTAAATATTGTTATAAAAAACTTCAATTATTAATAATATTTAATTATATATTTAGTTATATATAGTTATAATATTTACTTATAAAAATATAAAATAACTTCATTTATTAATAATAACTTTATTTATTTATCAATTATTTAAAAAAAAGATTTTCAATATAACGTGTATTTACATCTCGATATTTTTGAAATCGATGAATAATGATTTTCTCATATATTACGATATTTTATAATTCATTTATAATACGTTCTTTCATATTGAGCAATAAAATCAGAGTTTTTGCATATGATGCAAAAATTTTATTTTTCAAATAATTCCATAAAAAAAAGTCGACGGATCTTAAATCAGATAATCGTGCCGAAAAATTAATAGGTTCATCATGTTATTATATATTATGTATTATAATATATATATATATATATATTGTATCTAATGATTTGGATAAATTTGATTCAATACATTTCTTGCTATTAACACATAATATGTTGGACATCTATCCTATTAAATTTACATTAATCGACAAATATACAATGGTACATTTTCCAATAATGTCGGTAAAATTTATGATAAAAAATTACTATATTTTGATTCACTTAGTACATTATTGATAAAGTATAAACTCAAGAAGAAGAGAATAATATAATAGAATAATATAATCTCCTAGTTTCCTGATTCACATTATCATTGATAATAAATCACATTAATGATCAATTTGTGTAAAAATGAATTTTACGGCAATCAATAGTGAATATTTCGTAAATTTATATTCTTCGTAAATATAATCTCATCCGTGAACATAATATTTTTTAAAAAATCATTCATTCAGTCAACTCTTAAACTTTAGATAAGTGATATGCATAGAATTTGTGCTTATAAAATATATTATAATCGTCCGATTAATTCCAAATTGTCTTTTTACAATAATTCAAAGATGGATTTAGCGTAATCTAAACTTCAATTAAGCAATTTTATTGGATTGTTTGTCTATGTTATGAGAGATACTTTTTACAATAACTCCCCAAGTTGTTTAAAAACATTACTAAAAGTTCGATATGAATGATTTCTTCACGTATCGTTCTGCATATAATACATTTTTTTAAATGTCAAAATAAATTTATAATATATATAATTTCTCTTCTTTTGTATACATTAATTTCATAATTCACCAAATACAATTAAATATCTAATAGAAATTAAATATCTATATCAAGACAGTAATATCAAATTTCTTAAATGTTTATACTTCATAATATTATAAGTCACAACATTTTTGTTATAATAATATTGGTATAAAAAATATACACCAATTGTAAATTATTATTAATAAGAAAGAGAAATTTTTTTAACAATATTTATATTAAAATATCTTTAATCATTTTTTGATAAATATTTAATATTTTTTCTTATATAGAAAATTTAAAAAAAAACTGCATCGATTGATGCATATAAAAATATACGATTTTATTTAATGAATAAAAGTTGACATTTATATTTAACATGTTTATCTATAAAAAAACTAATAACATCAATATGTACACTTCTTAAAATTATTTAATATCCGTTAAAATCACATTTCTCGCTGCGAATAAAAATAATATTGTGATTCAAATGATAATATTTAATGAGATTTAATATTAGAGATTCTTATATTTATATATATTTTTTTATTTATATATTTATTTATTTACAATTAATGTATATTTTTATAACATTTTTATATTATATTTATTTACAATTTCATTTTTTTTTTATTCTTATATTTTCTCTTATCTCATCATATTTTATTCTATTTTTCAAAAGTAGATTTCTTGGTTACATATCAATTCTTTTCTTATATTATTGTGAATAAAGTACGATTTAATAAATATATAATGAATTTTTTAATATTTCAAAACAAAATATTAAAAAATATGAAAAATTAATATGAAATCTATAAATTAATATCTATTCTCTTATTATTATCTTATTCTCTTTTCATAATTATTTTCATTTTTTTTCTCATATTCTCTATTATCTTCATTTTA
Source organism: Apis mellifera (assembly GCF_003254395.2). Lineage (NCBI taxonomy): Eukaryota > Metazoa > Arthropoda > Insecta > Hymenoptera > Apidae > Apis > Apis mellifera. Next base: position 89,283 of record NC_037653.1, read on the forward strand.
ATTTCTCTCATCCTCTTTTTTAAAATCTCTTTTGGACTTGTGTAATGTATTTTCATAAGTTTTTATATAAAAAAAAATATATAATTTAATATTAAGAAAAATAAAAATATTAAGAAAAATGTACTAAATTATTAAATTATTATGAAATCTATATCATCAATATTTATTGTTTTTCTATTTTATCACAAATTTTCTTTTTTTTTCATTTTCATTCATATTACAATGTTTTTTAATTTACATTGGCTTTTAAAACAATACATTTTTCGAACAAAATCTATTTTTTGCAAATTTATTCATCATTGCCGCAAGAGAAAAATCCATTAATTGAGGGCAACAATAATGTATAATATAATAACATAAAATTTTTTTTTCATCTCGAATACTTTTGGAGCATCAATGTTTTAATTTCTAAGATAATATATTACCTGTAAATAAAATGTTAAAAAATTAAAAATTAGAAATATAAATGAAAATATATAAAATTCATTATGCAAGAAATCATTTATTAATCTCTAATGTCACAATCTTCGATTTTAATCTGACGAATCTTTCCAAAAATCGAAAAAATTTTTTTAACTTATCGATCTTTATCGCTTTTTTTTTATAATTTGTTAAATTATTTTTCTCTTAAATTTTTTTCATCAATTATTCTTTTGTGCAGATATAGTTTCATATACTTGAACCATTTATTTTTAAATCGAGGATATGATAATACTATTGTTGCAGCATTTATTATCTTGTTTCGAAAGTAAAAAATTCTTCAAACTGTTTCTCTACGCTTCGTAAAAGAATTATTGAATTGATTCATAATATATTCAATTTTTTTAATTAAGTTCATTAATTTCCTTCTCACTATTAAAATAAATAGCAATGATAGATTATAAAGTACCTTTCTTGCAATATTTAATGGTTCGTCGATTATTTCGATAGTATATAATAAATATTTTTTGATGTATACTATATTATTATTTTAATTTTTTATAAGTTTATACTTTAAATAATAATTCAATTTTTTTTTTTACATGATAATATTTAATGTAGTGAGTAATACAGAAAATTCTATTATATTTTTTTAAGCATGGTCAATAAATTTTTCTAAACTTTGGTCCTCCTGCTGCCTTTTATGATGTATTACACAACTCATTATATCTGTGTATTTGGAAAAGTTTGGATGCATTCCTATTAAAACTCACATCAAAATTTATTATATAAGTTGGGAAATTTATTTATTATAAAGATGAAGGAAAAAATTAAGAAATGTTCTATCCTCTTCTACCATTTCTTCCATTAATTTTTTCATTTCTTCTTCTTTTTCATTACTTTTTTCATCTGATATATCTTTTATTTTATTTATTGATCTACAGTGAATTCTAAATATTTTGAGAATAATATCATTATATCATTATAATGGTATTATAAGCAATAATTTTTTGAATTTAAAATAATAATAAATTCTCCATATTTTATAATAATTCAACAATTTTATTAAAAGAATGCGTTCCTGCAATGAATCAATATACAAGTACTATGGATTTACATTCAAAATTATATACATTATTATTACTGAAAAAGCTCCTTTTTCTTCCTGATCAAATATCTATAATACATTCTATGTTTTTTAAATTTTCTTTTATAATGTAAATTTTATTTCAATAAACTTGACATTCATTTCTTAATTCAGTTTTTTCTAATTACTAATATAATATCCAATCTTTTAATAATATTTCTTTCAATAATATTTTAATTTGACATAATAATATTTCTTTCAATACTACTTTTAATTTGACATTGATGATAATGAAATATAATTATTAATTTAATAACAATTAACAATTACATATTTACATATATTTATATTACATATATTTTCAATTTTTAAAAAGCACATCAAGATTTATTTCTATGTTGATAGTCTTCTTTTTTTATTTTATCTCAATTTTATATTCTTAGAATTCTTTTGAATTTGTTTAGCACGATTGAAAATTAGACATTGATATTATATATTCTCTAATTTCACTAATTTATATTGTCTATTTTCACATATACTGCATATTTCCATAATTACTTTTCTATTGATTTCTATATATTGGAGGATATAATAGAAAAAAATAAATGATAGATTATTTTTTCATTTAACATACTATATTCACATATTTTGTTAAATATCACATACACACAAATCACAAAAAAAATTATTTTAAAGTAATTTATTTATAATAATGTAACTAAGATTACACTCTTTTTTAGTTCATTAAATTTATATGTACATTATTGGAAAGTGTATTCGAATTGACTTGACAAAATATTCGAATACTGTTTTACATCAAGAAATTGCAAACAAATCGTAACAAAATAAAAATGTAAGTCTTTATAAAAATCTTTAATAAAAAGCAGAAGAAAATAAGGATAAAGATAAAAAAGAGAGAAACAAAATGAGAAATAGCAAGAAAAAAGATATAAAAAAAGTAAAAGTGTACAGTAAAAAATATTCGCTAAACTATAATAATTTCCAAGTAAAACTTAAAAGAAAAAAAAATACATTAAAAATACATATCACAAATACATATACATATCACAAAATACATTTGATAAAAAAACACATGAAAAGTATTGAAGTTATTTTTGTCTTAAAAAAATTGTGGGTGAAAATGTTTTTTATTTTTTGAATATTTCTCACGAAATCATTTCCTATTGAATTCTAAGTAAGTAAAAACAAAAAATCTAAAATGTAAGAACGATATTTTTTGGTATTTTAAATAATATAATAGTTAAAATAATTTTATTTGAAATTTTAATTATTTAATGTTTTAACATGTTAATGCTCAATACAATGCAAAAACAAATATTTCATATCTCTATGTATGCCAAATTTAGCGGCATTTGGGAAATAACCATAAGTCAAATAAAATTTAATCAAAATAAATCAGAAAAATAATACTGATTTAAAGCCATCTATCTCATACAGATTGAAACTATTCTAAATTTTCATCTCCTCCATTATCTTTTCAAAAGTCTCCATCTATTTTCCGTCTAATCGGCAACATAATAACAAGCACATTTGAATTGGATATTATAAGAATCATCACAACAAACTGTAACTGTGGCAGTACATTCAAAAAATGCAACATTTTTGGACAAGATGGCCATAAGATAAATATATATCAAAATATATAAATTTAAAAGTAAATGCTTTGATGATTAAGGATCATTTGTTTTTTATGAAAAAATATATAATATATAACATTATAAAATAGAGATAATCAAATTATATGGATAATGATAATGAAGACAATAAATGGCGATATAAACATTTTGACATTTATTAATATTATCAAGGATTTCAAACAAGCCAAGTCACTGTAAAATGAAATATTAGAATTTAAAATAATAAATAAGAATAAAATATATAATTAAAATATATAATCATATAATTTTATCATTATAATTCTGTGTATTAAAATAAATATTAGTAAAATAAATTATATATATTAAAATAAAAAAATTTTTATATTTATCAATTACTATAAATATTAACATATTGTAAAGAACATATCATTTATATTATGACATTAAGAATATTATCCATACCGATTTTTGTTAATGTTAAAAATCATATTTTGTAAAAAAAAAAAAAGTAAAAATCTTTATTTATTTTATGTGCTTAAAAAACATCTATTGCAATCACACAATCTCTCAATGTTTCAATCGTCAGTTTTTTTCTAATTTTACCAAGATATCTTACAATTAATAATGTATCTTATAAATCGGCCAATTTTAATCATTAGTTCGTTCTTATATAAAATATACAATATAGATATTGAAATAATTTGAATAATTGTTTTTTTTATATTTAATTTAACCTATTGCACATCATTGATATATTCATTTCAAATCTTTAATTAAATAACAAATTCTTAATTCAAATTGATATACATATAATTTTTGAGTAATCTGAACTTATCTCGTATATTTATTTCTTAATAATTTTATTTATAGAAATTTTTAAAGAATCATGAAATTTTCTAGAAACATCTAAAATGTTCTCAAAATTTTACAATATAACACAATGTTACTAATATTCAAGCAAAATTTTTTTTTCTCATCTATAATATAATATTAATTCATCTATAATATAATTATAAAATAATATTCATTATTGTATTCCTAATTTTTTATATATTATCAGATGCATTTTTTCTATTAGTTTCCAAATTTCTATTAAACTTCCGATGAAGAATCAATGCATTTTTTTAAGATAATTTACAATTTTGATTTGCTTTTTCATATTAAATAATAATTTGAAAAAAGTTTCATCAATTATTTTATACAGAGAATTATTTAATATCCGATATTAAACAACAATTTATATCAATTATTAATTATTATTAATTATTTTAATTAACATAGACATAAAGATCTAATTTATTCTAATTTTATTTGAACCAATGGCAATATTGCAGTGTAATATATATCGCAATCATTTAAGAAATTTTTAAAAATGAAAGTACTATTTCTATCTGATATATTTCTATCTAAATAATAATATTAGTATAATATATATATATATATATATATATATATACATAATAGATTTAAAAAAGTATAAAAATAAAAAAATATTCATTTGAATTATTTTTAAAAATCTATTTTTTTTTATTAGAAATTATTTTGACAATATATAATTTAATAATTTCAAAAAAAAAACATTTATTACAAGAAATATATATTTTTTTAATTTGTAATATTAGTTACTAAAACATAATAATCAATATGCAAAATTGTATTTATATGTATGTATTGTTATATATATATATATATATATATATATTATACTAATATTATTATTTAGATAGAAATATATATATATATATACATATATATTTTTGCGGTAGGAAAATTTTAAATAATTTTAAATAATCCTATACTTTTTCTTTATTTTTGTAAACCAGTAATTATGTTTTATAAATAAATGTCTTATCAATATGTATAACCCATTGTATTGTGATATTTATAAATAATATTATTAAATATATTTTTTGGAACATAATTGATGCTCAATTTTGCACTAAATTTATTATCACATATCTCAAACATGTTTTGTTTCGCTTTCTCACAAGTTATTTTCACAATTTTTCAATTTCCGAATCATAATTCTGTGATAATAATAAATCTATTTCAAAAAGTGTTCGGAAGTACTTATAAACATGTTTATACGCGAGACTTATAAATCATCGTATTCGGATTCAATTTCGAAATTTTTCATATAAAAAATTCTTTCTGTTATTATCGCGCGCAGATCTCTATTAAGCCTAAAGGATAATATCATCTAAGAAAACTATCCTTGAGAATTTAGTCGAGTTTAGAACAATTATTTTCTTTTGCATTAAACTTCATTTATTAATAATATATAATAATATTAAAAAGAAATGAACAAAATTGATAGTTTCTTTCAACATCTAAGGATCCTATATCTTTTTAATCGCTAAATCACATAAATTTTTATTGTAAACAGCTCCGTAAAATTACATTCCCGTTGCGCCTCAAACCATTGAATCTATATTCTATTATTTTCAATATTGCTTTTCTGTTTTTTAATATTTGTGACTGTAATATATTTCCCAATATTATGTATTCTCACTAATTTCGTTGCACCTTCACCATTTTCAAGATTTTTAATTATTTTATATTTCTCTTCAATAGTTAAAGCTACACGTTTTCATTTACTTGCCATTGTGATATCATTTTTTGCTTCAGACTGAATATGATTACATTTAATCGACCGAACACAGGAAACTATTTATTACATCTAAATACATTCTATTTACGTTGTAATTTAAGTATGTTGTATATAAACATCGCAACGAAACATGCGGATAACAGAACATACGGATAATAGAATATCTGTATATTAAAGTATTCGGATAATGGGGATACGGATACAAGAGACTCTACTGTATTTTTGACATATTTCAGCCTGGCTGAACCGATCCTAACAGTGATATATTCTAAAATTCTGCGGCTTTTAAAGACAAATAACATTGTTCTAATTCGAAGAATTTATAAGATGTGTTTATAATGCCGATGTGTTGCTTGTGTTTATTGTGAGATCTTTGTATACAGATCAACCAAGCGAAGAGTTTTCTTGAACTTGAAGAATACCACGAATTGACCGCGATATTATTCATTATTGGCATACCCCACCGGGAAACCATGATTTTTCTATTTGAATTAGGAAGAGATTTACAAATATCCAATTATAGCTTATATCCACAAACCATTATAATAATATTGTTGCGCGACAAAAGATTATTTTCAAAGACGTTGAAAATATATGATAAGATTTACATGTATTAATTCAATGTTCCAACATATAATTATATTATTATAATTATTAGATCGAGTTATAAATAATTTCCATTTTTCATCAGACATTTATTTTACTTTTCATTAACTAACAAAATTATATTAATTTATTACGTATTCACTACTATTATGTATGATCTTCTCTCATCTTCCTGGCAATTTAACAATTTCTTTCTTATAAAATGTAATTGGATTGGAAGAAATTTTCGACATCCTGACTGACTTGTTTTTCAGAATTAAAGATTTTTCCATTCAAAAAGTTTTAGAAGAAATAGAAAAGGTGATAATCTGTTGAGGTAAGATCCGGGTAGTAAGATGGAAGTAATAAAAATGACCAAGTTTAAGAATTTTTTATTGAGTCGCCCTTGCGCGTATATAATCACGCATTGTCACATGAAAGAATGATATTTTTTTGATTAACGAATGTAGCTTTTCATAGTTTTTCTTTCACTCTTTGCAGTTGCTATATGTATTCGCAGTATCTGCAATAATTAAATTTAACTTCAAAAATTCGTGATAAATATACAATCCTCAACAATCCCACCATACACACCATAAAATCTTTTTTTCCATTGTTTGCTTTCGGATTCAGTAAGAGTGATTGATCCTTATCAAACCACTATCTTTTATGGACGATATTGTCACAGATTTTTCATTTTTCATTGCGTGTTATAATCCTGTCTAAGAAAAGCTCGATTTTTATCCATGATAACAGATTTGTGGTGATTAACGCGATCTTCTTTATTCCATTCACTCAGATGACCGATATTTCTAACTTGCTGACTTTCTTTAATTTCTCTAGGTAGCGACTAAAAGTTGATTGTGATGTATTCAATTTTCTATATCTATATTATCAGATATAATCTCTTCTTGACTGATATAGATTTTTCTCCAATATTATTTTTAAAATATTATTATCAAAGCTGGAAGAACATTCGGTTCTCGGTTCGTCCTTTAAATAAAATGAATTCCAAAATGAAATTTGACAAACCAATTTCTAACTGTTCGATCGCTTATTAGATCTTCATCGTATATACTACATTTTTTCAGCTGTTGCCTTAGCACTATTGCCTTGTTTAAATTCCCAAATATACACGAATATGCTTTTTCATTCTTAATTTAACACATTGACCTGCCGCGCGTATTTCTAACGAAATCTCATTCAGGTCATGCGCGCCGCTGTATCAAATGTACCCCAGTACTTCTACATTTTAGTAATGCGAATTGCGCTGATGATCACAAGAATGATGTCTTGCATCATTTGTTTCCATCATTATTGTTCGCGCCCGCAATAGAATTATTAATAATAATAATTATATTGATAATAGGATTGAAGAATAGTATATTTTGGATATTTTAATTTGGATAATATGGACTGTCGAATGCCCTTGACTAGTCGTAACAAATATATTTCTTAGTTGTAGATTATATATAAATTACTCGTGTGGCTACTCTATTAGAGACGAGGGTTTCTCACAATATCACAGCAGGTAATCGTGTCTAATGGTCAGAACACGATATGTTCATAAACTAAATAGTTTATTAGATAATTGTCGTATCATCATGATACTCGTGATACCCCTAAATTCGAGAAAAATTCTTTGCTTGGGTAATCTGTATACAAAAATCCCAAGACAACCGGTAGCAGATCACTCATCTCTCTTACGGATCTCCTCGAACAATTTCCAGAAAAATGCCACCCGTTGCTAAGTCATATCTGGAACATATATGCTAAGATCGGCTCAATTAGATCAAAGTATGACAGAAATATGCAATCACATATGCTAACCAGATTCTCAAAAACAGTCCTCCAGCAAACATCACTCTTTGTTCAGGTTCAGAGACCTGCTAGCTATAAAAGCATAAAAGGATTTTTATGAGGAACTTTTTCAAAATTTCTGTTTGCTAGCAATAAGTGTTCGCAAACAGTTACATTTCTAAGATCCTCATTGTCACCTCGCAAACTGTTCGAGTTTTTGCCGAATAACGAGTGATATAACCGTTAAAATTTTTGTTAAAATTCATTTCAATATCGAAAAGAAAAATGGAAAAGTTACGTCTTAGTGAGTCATATAATAGTGAAGAAGGAACCTATTATGAGGCTTGCACAAATTTTGATAGCATTTTAATGAGATCTGAAGAAATGAGATTTTCCAGAAAGAGAATTATAAATACAATTATATCGTCAAATTCTGATTCTGATATTGATATGCAATAATGTAAATAATCATAGTGACTAGAATGAAGATATTAACGAGATTTTACGAGAATTAGTTATTGAAGAAAAAAAAATTGATACCCAAAGTACAATTCAATTTAGTAAATGGAGTGAATTTGGTGGTTAGCAAAAATTATTTTGTTTTTTTGAGACAAATAATCTTATTAGACAATTACTTGATAATATTAATCCATATGATATATTTACTTTATTTGTTAATGATGACATAATAAACTCGCTTGCATTAGAAACAAATAGATATGCACAACAAAAATTAAGTAAATCAAAATTAACCCCATATTCACGGATGCATAAATAGACACGAACTAATTCTGACGAAATAAATTTTTTAGGATTGATGTTAGGATGGGATTTGTAAAAGCAAACCCTATAGCTAATTATTGGTCGAAAAATCCTTTATATAACTTTCAATTATTATGTACCATTATGTCTCGAAATTTAAATTATTAGTAATTTTCAATTTTGTCAATAATATATCCATTGTCTGTAATGATCGGCTTAGAAAAATCCTTCCATTTTTTAACAAATTACAGAGAAAATATCAACAAATATTCACATCTAGAGAACACATTCTTATCGATGAAACGTTAATTCCATGGCACAGAAGATTCATTTTCAAACAATATATATCAAATAAAGCACACAAATACAGGATCAAATTATTTAAATTATGTTTAAGCGAGGGTTTTACATAAGCTAAAATTTACTCTGGTAAATAGCAGATAGAGTTAAAGAAACAAGATTGGCACAAAATGTATGTCTACAACTTGTAGAGAAACTTTTTTATCAAGGACGAACATTATATATTGATAACATTTATACTGGTTATGATTTAGCTGTATCATGTTTGAACCGCAAAACTCATATAGTTGGAACATTAAAAAATAATAAAAAATTCATCCCAAAAACAATTCTTCATCACAAATTAAGAAGAGGAGAAATAATATCCAAAGAGGATGATAACGGAATTGTCGTACTCAAATGGAAAGATACGCAGGATGTAAGAATTTTATCTACAAAACACGCTCCTATTATGATATCAAGTAAAAAAATAGTCACGACATTTGTACTACTTCTATAAGCCAACAATCATCTGCAAAATTGAAATTCCTAGCTGTTATTGAATATAATAAAGGAAAGTGTGATATAGATTATTTAAATCAAATGGTCTGTTATGCTAGTACAATTAGAAAAGGAATTAAATGATATCGAAAACTTGGTATTCAATTACTTTTAGGGATTTCAGTTGTGAATGCTTTAATAGTTTAAAATTGCAAAAAAAAAAAAATTACAAGATTTAGAGAATTATTAGCAAAAAAATTATTAGGATTATCTGAAAAAACAATAAAACCTTGTCAAAACCTTCAACGAAATCAACATAATATTGTCATTCGGAAAAATACTTCTGAGTAAGTATTAGACATGTAAATTATAATGTAAATTATATTATACAAATTATATTATATAACTAAAGATGACAAATGGAGAACAAAGAGCAATGCACGAAAGAATTTAAAAAAAATAACAATATTTTGCCCAAATTGTCCAAACCAACCTCAACTTTATATAGAATTTTTAAAATTTTTCATTCAAAGTAATTTTTCTAAAAATTTATTTTTTTATTATTTTTGTAAATAATATTTTTAATAAATTATTTTTTATTATTTTAATAATTTAATAATTTTATTTCATCCTGCGGAATCTTTCCAAATACCTACGAAAATCCTTTATAAGTAGTCAAATAAGCGTCACCCGAATATGGGTGACGCAATCCGATGAGAACTTTTGCTGTCATCCGAATATGGGTGACGCAGCAATCAACGTGTTAAATGGTTATGAACAATTTAATGAAATATGCGTAAACAGTTGCCAGAAGGCTAACTGAATTTCTATCTATTTTTTTATATATGAATTTAAATTCTATCACTATTTTTTAATCTATTTCTAATTATATTATTATATTATATTTTTAATTCTCACTCATTACTCCCGCTCTATTCATTATCAATTTTTTTAGTTTTGATATATTCTCTTTATAATCATTTTATCAATTCTAATTTTATATCAGTTAGCTCTTATAAAAGAAATCAATAAACGATTTTAGATATTTAATAATTAATAAATTTTTCAATTGCAATAAAAAATCAGCCAGACTCATAATTTCACAATATAGCACTAAATCAATACTATCATAATAATATAATTCTATTAATTCAATACTATTTCTGAAATTGTAAAAATTTTCATACCATTATAAAAAAAGATCCAATTATATTTCTGATCGTCAGTTTTTTTTATGATCTATTGCACAAGTATGAATTTTTGCATATTTTATATAAGCAACATTCATATACTTTAAATATTAATATTTAAATATTTAAATATTAAATATTGTTGATCAATAAAAAAAACATATTTCGAATCGAAAGAAAATCTTACATTAATAACTATTAAAAGATTAATTTGAAAAGAAAGAAATACATACTGGCGAATGTCCTTGATCAAAGGTCTCAAAATATGATCATTATGTTTTATTATATATATTATAACTAGCCAATCAGAATTCAACTTCTTATATATTTACATTTTGAATTGATACTGTTCTTCAATCACGTATCTATTAATATAATATTTGAAGAACGACTTCAGTCACAGTCATCAGACAAAACTGTCAATATATATTTTTAAATAGACAGACAGTTCATAAGTCTCAAATTAGTTTAAAATATCAATCAAAATCTCAATTTTATTTAGCTCGAAAAAAGAGTTAAAGCTTAATTACTTAATTATAAATAAAAATATAAATAAATAGGAAATGATTGCAAATATTCAAAATATTTAAAAAATTATAAAGCCAGAACATTTTATTATAAACACAAAATGCTTTGATGCATCCAAAATTTATATAATTTAAATTAATTTTTTGCAAATATTTTGAAAAAGTTCATCAATTATATGTAGAATAAAAAATTGTTTAAAATAATGACTTTGACAATATTTCAAAATCATTGAAATCAAAGATAGTTTTATTTTGTTATCTAATTACTATATTTAATTTATTTCATTAAAATAAATAATGGATTAAGAAACTTCAACGATAAAGATAGAGATGTTTATAAAAAATAAATTAAGATATATTAAAGTGTCATTTATTAATTTTTCATTATTATTTAGAAAACACTAAAAATTCTTTTCGTTATTCAATAGTAACAAATGAACAAAAGTATGGATAAAATGATCTGAAAAAAATGAAAATCTTATTTCAAATTTAACTATTATTAGATATATTATGATATATATTTTTATATTGTTTTAAGAATTTTAAAATACAAAAATTTATGAATTATAAATCACTTCAGTTTTTTTTTTTTTTTTTATTTTTTTATTTTTTCATTACTACAGAAGATATCTTTTAGAAAAGAATTTTATCACTATTAACTATAATTATTGATTCACATCATTCAATGCGTTCAAAAAGTGATTATTAAAATGATGTTAGAGAGAAATTCTTCTAAAGAAAATCATTTGACTATTGTTCGTGAAAGATGACATTACATAGAATGCAAGCATGGATTGATCATCTAATCATTTATAATATAACATTCATTATATACATAATAGATAATCATTTAAACAGTTTAATATCAAAATTTATTTCATGAATATAATATGAATTAATTTTGAACATTCGCAATATAAATAAAAAAAATTTCATTATATTATTAGCATCATCATCACATTAATATCATAAGGTAAGCGGAATATTTCGAACGAATAGCATATTATTTACCAATTATTTTGGCTAAATTTTATTTGGCTAAAATTTAAATGTCTAGTTTTTATTCTTTAAATATCTCATAAAAATAACAAGTTTTTTCTATATGTATAAATTAACAGCAAAATATATGATAGGATAGAATGGAATAGATTCGCAAATAAATTTAAATTTTGAATGATTCTTTGATTAATTAAATAATATATAAGTATAATATATAAGTAATACTTTATAAGTATTTTGAATATTTTATAATATATTATAAAATAAAAAAAATTGTACTTTCAATATATTCGAATCTAAACTAATATTCAAAATAGATTAAATTTTTTAAAAATACTTGAAGAAATAAAAAAACTACTTCAAATCGACTCGAACATTGATCGAATAAATTGAAACTTGTACGAATATCTTATCAAAATTTTTGCTTTTTCAAATTATTATATCTTTATTACTTTTACAATTAATTATTTATATTACAATATCAATTATTATTTCTTACATATAATTTAATTACAGATAATAACTATAGAAAATTATAAGAATATGATTTTCAAATAGCTACACTTTTTGTAAAATAGAAATAATTTTTCATTTCCTTGAAAATATTATTTTACATGATTAATGAGATACAATGTATTTATGAAGAATTATATTTAATAAATTTTAAAAATATTATATGTATTTAAACATACATTATGTATATATGTTTATATATATATATATTTTTAAATGTGCTCACAAATATTTAAAAAAAAATTATTATTTACATTATATTAGAGATATTACTATCTATTCACCATGCTATTAAAAGTATATAGATTATTGTCAAATCTTCTAACATATAAATTTAAAATAACTACAGAAAATATATCTAAATGATTTTGAGTTTAACATTCTTTTGACCTACAAAATTCTTATGTAACATGTAAAACATACGAAAAAAATTCAAATATGATGAATAAACAATTAATTTCAATTATTTTTCAATACATTGAATTTTCAGAGGAGTGATTCAGAAAAGGATTTTTCTAGTTCAAATGAACTTGAAGATGATCTTTACAATGATAGTGAACTAGGAAAAGAGAAATTTTAGTTGAAACTTCTCAATGAGATACGCAAGAAAATAATTCCATTCGATTTTTGTGAATATCCTATAGCCAACAATTTGATGTTTTTAAATTATTAAGAGAAAAATGTTCATTTTATTTTGATAAAATTTTAATTTAGAATTAATATCCATAATTATAAAACAAACGAATATTTGAAGAGGATCAAGGACGAAGAACTGGTATCCGATAAACAATGTAGAAATGAAATGTTTTATCGCAATGTTAATGTTACAAGACATAGTCAAGACAAGTCGAGAAACCAATACTTTAAATATTTTTTCGAAAATTTCTCGAAAAGAGAAAATATATTCACTCCTTTCTTCAGCAAAATATTGCTTGCGGAAAGATTTTTATTACTTTGCAAATTTATATATTTTAAAAATAATAGAAATGTGAGAGAAAAATTTCTAAAATTGAAAATATCATGAAAAATATCTAAGTGTAAAATAATTTATATATATCAATTCAAGATATTTGTATTGTGATATTGATGAATGCTTATTGTTATAAAAAGGATGTTTCTTACCTGTTTTTGATAATTTTTAAGTTTTTAATAACAATAATTTTTTCAACAATTAATTGTTAATTATTAATCAAATAAAAGTGCAATCCTTCCTCATTTTGTTTTACTCGTTTCATAAAAACTTTTTTTTATAATAGAAATATTCATATAGAAGCATCCATATAGAGTATTAGACGTATAAACTTGTTTAATTTAAATAATTAAGTATCCCATCGAAAAATTTTTAAAATTAAATTTCACAGTTAAGTTAGATAAAACAAATATATTACAAATATAGTTATTAAAAGTTTATTTCTTATAAGTAATCGAAATGTATGAAATGAAACTTGATCATTGAAATTGATTCGGATTTGTAAATGCATATTGAATTTTTAATTTAATTCCTAATTAATATTAATATTAATGATTTCGATTATATATTTGATATATATTTGATCATTTAAAGTAAATCTCAGGAATGCATTGAACTTATAGAAAATAAATAAAATGTTTTAATTTATATATTTTAATCAACTTTATCAAAATCATGATAAGCGAGATTACTTATGAAAATAAAGAAATAAATGATACGAGTTCAAATTTCTGCGAAAACAATGTTCAAGGTAATCCAATGAATTGTAAAATACATATCGCGTTCAGAGCGTATTATAAGATTTTTCTTTCTTGAACGAAATATTCTTTATACACAATTCACAATTTTAACATTCTTTGTTATATTTGTTAACGTGCTTGACTAATGAATTTAAACTTGAAACATTCTTCGAAGCTTCAAATCTTATTATTTTATATTTTGTCATGTTATAATTTTTATTATTAATAAGAAAAAACTATTCTTTATTTTTTCTACGATAAATATATTTAAATATAAATTCTTTATGTATAAACTATTTAAATATAGTTAATACAAAAAATATATATCATAAAATTAACTTATTCTTCCATTTTTAATTTTAATATTAGGGAAAAAGTTGTGAAATGATTTTATATTGAATAAATAATAAAGAATACAATAAGAAAGAATATATTTAATAAAAGAGATAAGACTATATTATATAGATGTGAGTCGAGTATCTAGAGTGAGTATCTTTGTTCTACCGAGCTCATTATGTCATGGCAATTCAAAAAAAAGAAAAGACAAAAGAGAATCAATGATCATGTCTGACAGTTAATTAATATGGAAATATGTATACAAGATACGAATCACATTCTTATACATATAAATTTAATACTCTTATTCGTAAGTAAAATGATACTGTATATCTATATATTTAGATCTTTTATACGATTTTGAATTTTTTATTAAAATAATTAATTATCACAATAAATCGATATTGGCAAATCTGAAAACAATTTAACTATATTAGAATTTGTCTCAATTATATTACTATATTACTATATTACTTTTTTTTGTTACCAAATATAAGAATATAAATATTTCAGCGTCAATTGATGAGTCAACACCGACTAATACTAACCGTTATTAGTTTCAAGTTGTTCCTGGAGCTAATATAGGATAGCTAATATAATATATAATATATATATATATATATATATATATATATATATATATATATATTATATAATATATATATATAATATATATAATATAATATAATATATATAATAATATAATAATAAAATTAATAATAATATAATATATATAATAATAAAATTAATTATTATGAAGTCCGTTGTTATTAATTTTGATTCATTAGATTAGAGGCAAAGTTTTAATGCCACTGATAAATGATAAGTTCTATTTATTAGACGATCAAGTCCATATGCCAATGATGGTCTCACTAGAGTTCCAAGTTTTCAAGTTGTGATTCTTGATATTGTGATAATTCTTGCAGTTCCGATGTTTTGTAGTTCTATTTTTATTCTCACAGTTTTCTTATAATTCTATGTTTTGTAATTCTCCAGATCTTGTGGTTCTAACAAACTTTTAAAAGTTCTCCTCCTCTGAACTTCCTGGCATATTCCATTCGTGAAATTGCGGATCTTTAGTGAGGGTACACAAGTATGCAATAATACTGAGGACCAACTTTCTGATTGGTCGGCATCCGGATCAGAGAAAGCTTCTTAGAATAGGTCCAAAAGTTACGCCACTGACAAGCTCCTTATTTTCCCAATGACTATTTTGCACACTTCTATTCTGCATTACTTCTGTTTGAAGTAATTCCTTTCAGGAAGAATAACGCTAATTGCCGTTAGAAATACCATGGTTATAAAATTCGTCTCAAGTAATAAGACTATATTGGTATTCCAATTATGCCGAATTGTTTCAAAATGTGCAAAGCAAATGGTTAGCAATATTTCTCATAAAAAACAGTATTGTCTTTACAGCATCATCCTAAGTCAATTGTGCAGGACACCATCTGTTCAATGTCTGAATCATTTTCGTAACAATCACGCTAAAACCACAATTTAAATGATAAATACATTCAATGATGCTCTTTCTCGTATTTATTTTTGTCTGCTTAATCAGAGAATCACAATATGCAATTAAAATTAAATTTTCTGACACTTGACCATAAACTAAGCCATAATTTGTCGTTCCTTTAAATACTTATTTAAATCTCTTCTACTAATTTCTACTTAATTTTTTTAACAAATTGACTTAATATAGTTACAATGTACACTAGATTAGATTTTCTAATCACTATTAAAAACATTAATGAACCAATAGTTTCGTTGAAATAATTCAATATTCTTGTCATTTGTATTAGTCTTAGTGAACATTAAGATTTATTATCGGAAAAATTTGTATGATTAAATTTAATTAATAATTTTACCATAATTTTTTTCTGCATAAGCCTTTTGAAACATTTTCAGAATTCGTAATTCTTTATTTTTTTCAATTTGCAATTCGACAAAATATTCAGTTTTGAATACTTACATCAGATTTGAAAGTAAATCATTCATTTTTAAACGGCTACAACAGATAGTAATAAATTGATGCATAAATATTGCGATTTTTTTCGCGATTTCTTTTTCTTTAAAAATTGACATTTTGTTTAATTTTTCATAAAAATAATCCTCTCTTTTCAATTAATGAAAATGTGTATCGAATTATATTCGCCATATTATGCTTTATCACTTCGAGAAAGGAACAATTAGCAAAAACCAAATTGAAAGAAATTTAAATTCGGCGATACAAATTTTGCAAATGAAGAACAAAGAGGTCGACCATCAAATTTCAACGACCAGGCTTTTGCCGATTGTTCTTTCGCCAAAAAGTTTGTTGAGATCGCAAAAAATGATTGTGTTGCATTCTAATCTTTCTTGAAATGGTAGTACAATATGACGAATATAAATATAATTTTTATGATATGATTTTCATAATACATATAGGCATCAATTTTAGATTGTGTCTCCATATCACTATATAAATTTGATTCTTTTATTCCATTGTTTGGTTTCATTAAAGTATGAAATATAAGCTTTTCGCTATTTCAGTATAAGTTTCTAATTAATATTGAATATCTTTTATAAAACAGATAAAAATCTTGTTGAATCGAATGCAGAGGACTTTTTATTTTCTTCAATTGATATATGATTCATACTTATCGATCTCATTATGTCTCTAAAATTTGTTTTATTTATCTCATAATCAATAAATTTAATCATTTCTATGGACTCACATCTAGGTTTCTCACTGAAAATAATATCTCCACTAATGTAATATTTCTTCATAACAAGATCGAATAACCAATAGGCCTTATTTTTATCACTGAAATCTATCATGAAAAATTTTTCTGAATTTATCTTCCACTTGCTCCTTTGATCTTAAGATAGTATCTTAGTATAGCATAATAGTTACTTTCGAAAATTCACCATTTTTCATGTCGCACTGATCCTTCTAAAGTTTTATCTGTAGTTATCCGTTTTTATGCCAAACAGCCTCTCAATTCATAATACAGTGATAACTTCTTTGTATACAAGATTTGGCTGATTCAATAAATTTTTTAATTTATTTTTTGATAAATTCATTTTACTTTAGTATACAGTAGTATAATATATAGTAATATTGTTATGTGTTATATATTTAATGTTTTTTTGAAAGCAAATAATTTTTTACTTTTTCATTCTCTTATAAAATTTTTTATCATAATCAGTTCTTAGTCTTTTTATCCTATGCCCATTCGTTTGTATATCATTATAAAAAACTGTTTCGAATAATTGAGAATATTTGTTTTCTGTTTTAAGAAATAAACATAGCAATACTCTGAGTAATCGTTCAATAATAAAAAATAATTTTCCAATAGATATTTAGCTCATCTTTAGCGCATAGATAAGTATGAAATAGTTCTCCTGAAAATTGTTTTTTTTAAAAAATATTCGATGTTGTTTGGCATATACACATCCTTCATAATATTATCTTTTATGAACGACACTATTAATTTTTAAATTTTGTACAATTTGAATTTGTTATTATATATCGAAAATGTGTTTATAAAATTTATGTGTTCTAATTTTGCACATCACTGTTCTGATATAACATTTATCAATACATTTATTTCTGCCATAAATATCCGTGTAAAATTTAATATATATAGTTTGTTATAAAGTTTATTTCTTTTAAAAATTAATTGTTTTTTTAGAAATATACATTTTCCATCATCTTTAAAAATAATTCTCATATCTTTTTCAAAAGCATTTTCGATCGACAACAAATTTTTCATAATTGTAATTTTCTATCAATTTTACCGTATTTTTCACATATATTTTTAACTTTTTCTGAAAAACTGTGTTCCGTAATACATGAGTCGGGAAAGCATATGTCTCCATTTTTCATTTATGAAACATTTTCTACAATACGGTTTAGCAAAACCAAAATGTTTAATATTTTTGTTTTCTTTTTCATTCTGAACTACTAAAAAAATTATCTTTTTCCACGTTTCTTTTTCAATGCACAATCAATGCACAGTCCCAATATCCGGATAAAAAATGACATGTTATTTATTTTCATGTTTATTAGATCCACAGGAATTATGAGAATCACGACGATTCTTTTGATGCTCCCTCTGTCTCTTCACAGAATATTTTACAACTTTTATATCTTTAACAGTTTTTTTTTTTCGTTTATTAAATAATCTGTTGTTATTTTCTGCTCGTCAAACATTATCATATTTTGCTGCTTTGATAAAATTTTTGCGACGACAATAATCAATAATCATTCTGTTCCATATCCATATTTTTAAATCATTGTATCAATGAAATTATTTTTGAAATGTGATCTGCAATAGATTTTTTTGGATTCATTTTTGTATTAAAATTATAGTAAATTGATCTAAAAATAATTGTATGAATTGATAATTTTTTTCAACATTATTATAATCTTGCTCACATTTATATAGCAATAAATATAAATAAATATCATAGTTGATCTAAATCAAAACTTTTCATTAGAAAAATTTGAGTTTCAGCATCCTTCCGATCCAGGATGCAGCATCTGTTTTTTAATAAGCCTTCACATTGAATTATGAAACTTATTATTTCTTTCAATATTAAATCATTCACAAAACAGTAATAGAAAACGCTGGGCCTATAACTTATTGAAAAACAATTTATGGAATGATTAATAATAAAGAATAGTAAGAAAGAATATATTTAATACAAGAAATTAAATTAGAGAAATAAAATTAAACTATGTTCCTTTAGGCTTCAGGTCTTTTTCGCTCGGCCGAATCAACAATTCCAGACGATTTCTCACACTCACTCGATAAATTTCTTACTTAACTTAAAATAATTTTACACACAAATTAACGTATGGAACTTTTATATTTTAATATTTTATACATGTAATGATGATGAAAGAGAGAGTCTCTGTAGTGGAACGCATGTGCTGAAGCGAAAAAGGGGAAGTGAGAGAAGAAGACTTCTATGACTTTACCAAACGAATGTATTGTATTTGAGAAGGGATGAGATGCGTTCGGAAAAAAGACAAGTCAGTGTGTAATGTGTGCCGGAAAGCTTCTTGATACGCGATCACATTTCGTAATTCCCATGTTATTGAATCCATTAATATTAAATTCTAAAATTTTACAAAAGAGAAAAGAAATATTAACTACATCTCAATCCTATATATATTTTTACATATAAAAAAAGAAAATTTCTTGAATATTAAAGTCTATATTGTTGTTTTATGCGATATTTTAATAATAAAGCAATTGCATCCTCGGTTTGTCAAGGTAAAATATTATTGATATCTTTCATCTTTCTTATTTCGTTAAGAGTAAACCTTATAATTCTAATAATGTGCTCTCACATTCACTATCTATTATTCTTACTTTTTATCTTTTCTTATTATACCATGCTGTATTAATTATAAAATTTAACTGAGAATCTGAATCCAATAATGCTCTATATTTCAATTTATTTCCGTATTGATTCCTTATGATTTATTGCTATGAACAAATTATTGTTTTAGATGGTAAAAAATATGATAAATCGTGTTTTGTCTGTTAAGTCTCGATCATTGTTTCTTTGTCTATTATTATCGGAAGTACAGTTAATGTTGTAGAGCCATTTCCTATCGGATTAGTACTACTGTATTCAACATGCAAAAAGATACTGTTTTCTGCCGCAAAGTTTGCAAAAATCACGCGTACATTTTTTGTTTCCATGTTCAGTATTCAGACAATTAAACCATTTACCAATTTTTTGTATATGCGTTGATTCGTGTATTTGGAGATAATTTTTTAAATTCAGTACATTGTGGAAAACTGTTTTAATGCATAAGGAGCAAGGAATTGTGGAGTTGCAGTATATATTGACTACATGTCCCACTTAGATTCGAAATTTGCATTTATGATTTGAAAAGATGCAGCACTGGTCTGTCAATGGTCTGTCAATACTTTCTGTCGTTATCTTCCCTAGGTATTTACTGGGTTTCCAATTTTATTAAATCTGATAATTTGATGTCAATTATCGAAGATTGAATTCTTTCTCATTCCTTTTTGTCACTATATATAGTTTAGTTGTCATCAAATGATAGTGATGTCAGGAGTTTACAAGCTTTTTCAAAGCTTCTAATACCAATAAAATTATTGTTTGGTCTAGTAATCTCAGTCCATAAAATGATTCTTTATTTAATACATGTCCTAAGAGTACATATCTGATTCTTATTTCAAGAATTTTTGTCCTCAATTTATTTTTAGTGCTATCATGCAATCGTGTAGTTATTTTCTGAAACGCTCTCTTCTCTTCTCTCTCTCTATATATATATATATAATATATATATAATAATACTATATATATATATAATATATAAAACTATTAAATCGAGTTATGATTAAGCCAAGAGACTGTTAATTCTTGCCTGACGCTTTTGAAAGTTGAGTTCAAATAGTGAAACTTTTCAATATTTGTTAATGTGTCGTTAATGTTTTGTAATTTCTAATGTGTTGTTAATGTTATTGTACATCAATGATTCGAAAGTATCTCTGAACTTTATCCAAAGATATATTATCCATCAAAAATTCTAGACAACTCTATTTAATAGTAATTTTATTCTAGAATATATATCAGAAACTATTTGTTTGAGATTATAGATTATAAATACGGTAAATACTGTACGAAGATACTGTTTTATCCGAACAGAATTAAATCTTTGTCATTGGGCTAAAGTCTTCGATAAATCCACGATCTTGCAGTACAAGTTTTTAAATTCATCTCGTATGAACAGCATGAGCTGCTTCAAATTTGTTTCTTCTTTCTGCTCTTCTATAGCTTTTAAATTGTCAAAACTTCAAAGATTGAGATTATTTTGTTTAATCAAACCTTAAATGCGAAAACACTCTAGATTCATCATATGTTTCGAAATATGATCTGAAGTAAATAAAGATTTGTATGAGGCGCGTTCTTTAATGAGAGATTTCAATAGAGTTTCCATATTGTCTTAGAAAAGATTTACGTAAGAATGGATTGAAATAATCAAGTTGGTAAGGTTTATTTCACAAGTCGCTAGTTAAATCCATTCAAAGGATTCAAAGGACTGAAATATACTTATAGTAGTTAGCTCCAACTTGTTCTTGGAGTTATGGAATATAATAATAAAATTAATCATTAGTTTGTAAAGTCTTAATCATCAGTCCGTTGTTATTAAGTTTGATTCACTAGATACAGAATAAAGTTCTATTTATTATGATCAAGGGCAGAGTCCATATGTGATTGATAGTTTCACTATCACTAGAGTTCGAAGTTTCCGATTGTTGGTTTTTTGATTGTGATAGTTCATACAGTTGATATTCTTGTTGTTCTTGTTTTTCTATTCTCACGGTTCTGTTTTTATTTTCACAATGTTCTTATGATTCTGTGTTTTATAATTCTTTAGAAAAAAGAAATTAATTTCTTTCTCTTGTGGTTCTCAACTTTTAAAGTTTCTTTGTTCTGAACTTCCTGGCATATTCCATTCGTGATTGCGGATCTTAGTGAGGGTACACAAGTATGCAATAATCTGAGGACCAACTTTCTTGATTGGTCGGCAACCGGATCAGAGAAAGCTTTCTAGAATAGGTCCAAAAGTTACGCCACTGACAAGCTCTTATTTTCCCAAAGCTATTTGCACACTTCTATTTGCATTACTTCGTTTGAAATAATTCTTTCAGGAAGAATAACGCTAATTGCCGTTGAGAATCATGGTTATAAAATTCGTCTCAAGTAAAAGATATATGGTATTCCAATTATGCCGATTGTTCAAATGTGCAAAGCAAATGGTTACAATATTTCTCATAAAAAACAGTATTGTCTTTATAGCATCATCCTAAGTCAATTGCAGGAACCATCTGTTCATGTCTGAACAATCATTTTCGTAACAATCAGCTAAAACACAATTTAAATGATAAATACATTCAATGATGCTTTTTCTCGTATTTATTTTGTCTGCTTAATCAGAGAATCACAATATGCAATTAAAATAAATTTTCTGAATACTTACCAAAAACTAAGCCATTTGTCTCCTTTAAATACTTATTTAAATCTCTTCTATAATTTCTACTATTTTTTAACAAATTGACTTAAATAGTTACAATGTACACCAGATTAGATTTTCTAATCACTATTAAAAACATTAATGAACCAATAGTTTCGTTGAAATAATTCAATATTCTTGTTTTTGTATTAGTCTTAGTGAACATTAAGATTTATTATCGGAAAAATTTGTATAGATTAAATTTAATTAATAATTTTACCATAATTTTTTTCTGCATAAGCCTTTTGAAACATTTTCAGAATTCGTAATTCTTTATTTTTTCTATTTGCAATTCGACAAAATATTCAGTTTTGAAACTTACATCAGATTTAAAGTAAATCATTCATTTTTAAACGGCTACAACAGATAATAATAAATTGATGCATAATATTGCGATTTTTTTCGCGATTTCTTTTTCTTTAAAAATTGACATTTTGTTTAATTTTTCATAAAAATAATCCTCTCTTTTCAATTAATGAAAATGGTATCGAATTATATTCGCCATATTATGCTTTATCACTTTGAGAAAGGAACAATTAGCAAAAACAAATTGAAAGAAATTTAAATTTGCGATACAAATTTTGCAAATGAAGAACAAAGAGGTCGACATCAAATTTCACGACCAGGCTTTTGCCATTGTTCTTTCGCCAAAAAGTTTGTTGAGATCGCAAAAAATGATGTGTGCATTCCATCTTTCTTGAATGGTAAGTAAATATGACGAATATAAATAATTTTATGATATGATTTTCATAATACATAAGGCATCAATTTTAGATTTTGTCTCCATATCACTATATAAATTTGATTCTTTTATTCCATTGTTTTTCATATTGTTAAATATAAGCTTTTCGCTATTCAGTATAAGTTTCTAATTAATATGAAATCTTTATAAAACAGATAAAAATCTTGTTGAATCGAATGCAGAGGACTTTTTATTTTCTTCAATTGATATATGATTCAACTTATCGATCTCATTATGTCTCTCTAATTTGTTTTATTTATCTCATAATCAATAAATTAATCATTTCTATAACTCACATCTAGGTTTCTCATTGAAAATAATATCTCCTTAATGTAATATTTCTTCATAACAAGATCGAATAACCACATAGGCTTATTTTTATCACTGAAATCTTCATGAAAAATTTTTCTGAATTTATCTCCACTTGCTCCTTTGATCTTAAACAGGTGCTTGACTAATGAATTTAAACTTGAAACATTCTTCGAAGCTTCAAATCTTATTATTTATATTTTGTCATGTTATAATTTTTATTATTATAGAAAAACTATTCTTTATTTTTTCTACGATAAATATATTTAAATATAATTCTTTATGTATGAACTATTTAAATATAGTTAATACAAAAAATATATATCATAAAATTAATTTATTCTTCCATTTTTAATTTTAATATTAGGGAAAAAGTTGTAAAATGATTTTATATTGAATAAATAATAAAGAATATAATAAGAAAGAATATATTTAATAAAAGAGATAAGACTATTATATAGATGACTATTATATTATATAGATGTGAGTCGAGTATCTAGAGTGAGTATCTTTGTTCTACCGAGCTCATTATGTCATGGCAATTCAAAAAAAAGAAAAGACAAAAGAGAATGGAATCAATGATCATGTCTGACAGTTAATTAATATGGAAATATGTATACAAGATACGAATCACATTCTTATACATATAAATTTAATACTCTCATTCGTAAGTAAAATGATACTGTATATCTATATATTTAGATCTTTTATATGATTTTGAATTCTTTACTAAAATAATTAATTATCACAATAAATCGGTGTTGGCAAATCTTGAAAACAATTTAACTATATTAGAATTTGTCTCAACTATATTACTTTTTTTTGTTACCAAATATAAGAATATAAATATAATATAAGAATATAAATATTTCAGCGTCAATTGATGAGTCAACACCGACTAATACTAACCGTTATTAGTTTCAAGTTGTTCCTGGAGCTAATATAGTAATAAAATTAATTATTATGAAATCCGTTGTTATTAATTTTGATTCATTAGATCAGAGGCAAAGTTTTAATGCCACTGATAAATGATAAGTTCT
Source organism: Apis mellifera (assembly GCF_003254395.2). NCBI lineage: Eukaryota > Metazoa > Arthropoda > Insecta > Hymenoptera > Apidae > Apis > Apis mellifera. The sequence continues at coordinate 114,360 of NC_037653.1, forward strand.
ATTTATTAGACGATCAAGTCCATATGCCAATGATGGTCTCACTAGAGTTCCAAGTTTTCAAGTTATGGTTCTTGATATTGTGATAATTCTTGCAGTTCCGATGTTTTGTAGTTCTATTTTTATTCTCACAATTTTCTTATAATTCTATGTTTTGTAATTCTCCAGATCTGGTTCTAAAAAACTTTTAAAAGTTCTCCTCCTCTGAACTTCCTGGCATGTTCCATTCGTGAGCTTACGGATCTTCAGTGAGGATATACAAGTATGCAATAATGTTGAGGACTAACTTTCTAATTGGTCGCTATCCCGGATTAGAGAAAGCTTCCTAGAATAGGTCCAAAAATTACTAACAAGCCTCTTATTTTCCCAAAGGATCTGCACATGTTTGAAGTAATTCCTTTCAAGTAGAATAATGCTAATTGCCGTTGGGAATGGCATAGTTATAAAGATCGTCTCAAGTAATAAAATAAAAATATAAATTATTGGCATTTCAACTATGCCGAATTGTTCAAAAATGTGCAAAGTAAATGGTTAGCAATATTTTTATAAAAAACGGTATTTTTTTAAATTCAGAAATGGTAGTTTTTTAAATTCAAGTAATTCGTTTCGTGCGCCAACAAAGTTCGTTCCATTATTTGAGTAGATGTTGTGGCATAATCCTCGACATGCAATGAACCTCCTTAAACAATTCAGAAATGCATTTGTAGAAAGATCAATGGTTCAATATACCTTTGTTACAAAACATACGAATAAGCAGATATAGTCCTTAGTATTCTGTGTTCTGTTCTTAACTAAATATAGATGTGCATAATTCACTTCGCAAGTGGTAAAAGACGTGCAGGGATAAGCGAGACTATAGATAAATTATCCATTATTTATATTATCGATTATCCATTATTTATGTTGCCCTTTTAGTTCTGGATATTTGTCGGTTGAAATTTTTGTTCAAGTGATGATAATTTTTTTTTTTTACATGCTTTATCTTGAAACCCCCTAACTTATCTATGATTTCCTTAAACAAAATTCTTACACTAAATCGTCACTGTTACAAATAGTGTTCTGTATGAAATATTCTTTAACTAAGTCATTTGACAACTAAGTTGCTGGATTTTTTATATTTCAAAATTGTTCGATCTTTAATTTTAATTTATGTACTTGTTTATTTGTCGCTAATAATGAGTTAGATAGTGACTATGAATCTTGTATACTGCATGGTGGAACGCTGAGTCTGCCTGCAACAATCCATCCCAATCTATCCCATTCTTTGTAAAATAGAATTATTAGGTCTCAATGAATTCCTATCAATACATTGGAAATCCCAGAATAATCCCATTATCATGTCTATTCTATTGAATTTGTTGAAGTGCGGATCTGCGGGTTTTCCAGACAGTATTAGTTTCTCGTTTAATCTGAATAATGTTTTGGTATTTTTCCAGTTATTTTCGATAATATGAGACACGATGAAAATTGTTATATCTCGATGCTAATTCTAAACATATGCTATTATACCTCATGGAACCTCCAATTCCCACAATGCACGTATTCGATTTGGTAGAAAATAAACCGAGTTTTTTTACCATTGTATTAATTATAAAATTTAACTGAGAATCTGAATCCAATAATGCTCTATATTCATATTTGATTCCGTATTGATTCCTTATGATTATTATTGCTATGAACAAAATTATTGTTTTAGATGGTAAAAAATATGATAAAATCGTGTTTTGTCTGTTAAGTCTCGATCATTGTTTCTTTGTCTATTATTATCGGAAGTACAGTTAATGTTGTAGAGCCATTTCCTATCGGATTAGTACTACTGTATTCAACATGCAAAAAGATACTGTTTTCTGCCGCAAAGTTTGCAAAAATCACGCGTACATTTTTTGTTTCCATGTTCAGTATTCAGACAATTAAACCATGTACCAATTTTTTGTATATGCGTGATTCGTGTATTTGGAGATAATTTTTTAAATTCAGTACATTGTGGAAAACTGTTTTAATGCATAAGGAGCAAGGAATTTGTGGAGTTGCAGTATATTTGACTACATGTCCCACTTAGATTCGAAATTTGCATTTATGATTTGAAAAGATGCAGCACTGGTCTGTCAATGGTCTGTCAATACTTTCTGTCGTTATCTTCCCTAGGTATTTACTGGGTTTCCAATTTTATTAAATCTGATAATTTGATGTCAATTATCGAAGATTGAATTCTTTCTCATTCCTTTTTGTCACTATATATAGTTTAGTTGTCATCAAATGATAGTGATGTCCCAGGAGTTTACAAGCTTTTTCAAAGCTTCTAATACCAATAAATTATTGTTTGTGTCTAGTAATCTCAGTCCATAAAATGATTCTTTATTTAATACATGTCCTAAAGAGTACATATCTGATTCTATTTCAAGAATTTTTTGTCCTCAAATTTATTTTTAGTGCTATCCATGCAATCGTGTAGTTATTTTCTGAAACGCTCTCTTTCTCTCTCTCTCTCTATATATATATATATATATATATATAATATATACATATATATATATATATATATATAAAACTATTAAATCGAGTTATGATTAAGCCAAGAGACTGTATAATTCTTGCCTGAGCGCTTTTGAAAGTTGAGTTCAAATAGTGAAACTTTTCAATATTTGTTAATGTGTCGTTAATGTTTTGTAATTTCTAATGTGTTGTTAATGTTATTGTACATCAATGATTCGAAAGTATCTCTGAACTTTATCCAAAGATTGTAATTTCCATCAAAAATTCTAGACAACTCTATTAATAGTAATTTTATTCTAGAATATATATCAGAACTATTGTTTGAGATTATAGATATAAATACGGTAAATACTGTACGAAGATACTGTTTTATCCGAACAGAATTAAATCTTTGTCATTGGGCTAAAGTCTTCGATAACATCCACGATCTTGCAGTACAAGTTTTTAAATTCATCTCGTATGAACAGCATGAGCTGCTTCAAATTTTGTTTCTTCTTTCTGCTCTTCTATAGCTTTTAAATTGTCAAAGACTTCAAAGATTGAGATTATTTTGTTTAATCAAACCTTAAATGCGAAAACACTCTAGATTCAATCATATGTTTCGAAATATGATCTGAAGTAAATAAAGATTTGTATGAGGCGCGTTCTTTAATGAGAGATTTCAATAGAGTTTCCATATTGTCTTAGAAAAGATTTACGTAAGAATGGATTGAAATAATCAAGTTGGTAAGGTTTATTTCACAAGTCGCTAGTTAAATCCATTCAAAGGATTCAAAGGACTGAAATATACTTATAGTAGTAGCTCCAACTTGTTCTTGGAGTTATGGAATATAATAATAAAATTAATCATTAGTTTGTAAAGTCTTAATCATCAGTCCGTTGTTATTAAGTTTGATTCACTAGATCAGAGATAAAGTTCTATTTATTATGATCAAGGGCAGAGTCCATATGTGATTGATAGTTCACTATCACTAGAGTTCGAAGTTTCCGAGTTGTGGTTTTTGATATTGTGATAGTTCATACAGTTGATATTCTTGTTGTTCTTGTTTCTATTCTCACGGTTCTGTTTTTATTTTCACAATGTTCTTATGATTCTGTGTTTTATAATTCTTTAGAAAAAAGAAAATTTAATTTCTTTCTTCTTGTGGTTCTGGCAAGCTTTTAAAGGTTTTTTTCTAAATTGATATCTGAACTTCCTGGCATTCCATTCGTGAGCTTGCGGATCTTTAGTGAGGGTACACAAGTATGCAATAATGCTGAGGACCAACTTTCTGATTGGTCGGCAACCGGATCAGAGAAAGCTTTCTAGAATAGGTCCAAAAGTACGCCACTGACAAGCTTTATTTTCCCAAAGGCTATTCTGCACACTTCTATTTTGCATTACTTCTGTTTGAAATAATTACTTTCAGGAAGAATAACGCTAATTGCCGTTGAGAATAGCATGGTTATAAAATTCGTCTCAAGTAATAAGATTATATTGGTATTCCAATTATGCCGAATTGTTCCAAAATGTGCAAAGCAAATGGTTACCAATATTTCTCATAAAAAACAGTATTGTCCTTATAGCATCATCCTAAGTCAATTATGCAGGATACCATCTGTTCTATGTCTGAACAATCATTTTCGTAACAATCATGCTAAAATCACAATTTAAATGATAAATACATTCAATGATGCTTTTTCTCGTATTTATCTTTGTCTGCTTAATCAGAGAATCACAATATGCAATTAAAATTGAATTTTCTGATACTTCACCAAAAACTAAGCCATAATTTGTCATTCCTTTAAATACTTATTTAAATCTCTTCTATTAATTTCTACTTAGTTTTTTTAACAAATTGACTTAACATAGTTACAATGTACACCAGATTAGATTTTCTAATCACTATTAAAAACATTAATGAACCAATAGTTTCGTTGAAATATTCAATATTCTTGTTATTTGTATTAGTCTTAGTGAACATTAAGATTTATTATCGGAAAAATTTGTATGATTAAATTTAATTAATAATTTTACCATAATTTTTTTCTGCATAAGCCTTTTGAAACATTTTCAGAATTCGTAATTCTTTATTTTTTTCTATTTGCAATTCGACAAAATATTCAGTTTTGAACACTTACATCAGATTTAAAAGTAAATCATTCATTTTTAAACGGCTACAACAGATAATAATAAATTGATGCATAATTATTGCGATTTTTTTCGCGATTTCTTTTTCTTTAAAAATTGACATTTTGTTTAATTTTTCATAAAAATAATCCTCTCTTTTTAATTAATGAAAATGCGTATCGAATTATATTCGCCATATTATGTTTTATCACTTTGAGAAAGGAACAATTAGCAAAAATCAAGTTGAAAGAAATTTAAATTATGCGATACAAATTTTGCAAATGAAGAACAAAGAGGTCAATCATCAAATTTCGACGACCAGGCTTTTGCCAATTGTTCTTTCGCCAAAAAGTTTGTTGAGATCGCAAAAAATGACTGTGCTGCATTCCAATCTTTCTTGAAGTGGTAGAGTATAATATGACGAATATGGATATAATTTTTATGATATGATTTTCATAATACATACAGGCATCAATTTTAAATTCTGTCTCCATATCACTATATAAATTTGATTCTTTTATTTCATTGTTTAGTTCCATATTTTAATCCATATAAGCTTTTCGCTATTTCAGTATAAGTTTCTAATTAATACTGAACATCTTTTATAAAACAGATAAAAATCTTGTTGAATCGAATGCAGAGGATTTTTTATTTTCTTCAATTGATATATGATTCATACTTATCGATCTCATTATGTCTCTGCTAATTTGTTTTATTTATCTCATAATCAATAAACTTAATCATTTCTATAAACTCACATCTAGGTTTCTCATTGAAAATAATATCTCCATTAATGTAATATTTCTTCATAACAAGATCGAATAACCGATAGGTCTTATTTTTATCACTGAAATCTACCATGAAAAATTTTTCTGAATTTATCTTCCACTTGCTCCTTTGATCTTAACATAGTATCTTAGTATAGCATAATAGTTATTTTCGAAAATTCATCATTTTTCATATCGCATTGATCCTTCTAAATCTTTTATCTGTAGCTATTCGTTTTTATGCCAAACAGCCTCTTACCTCAATTTATAAATACAGTGATAACTTCTTTGTATACAAGATTTGGCTGATTCAATAAATTTTTTAATCTATTTTTTGATAAATCCATTTTATTTTAGTATACAGTAGTATAGTATATAGCAATATTGTTATGTGTTATATATTTAATGTTTTTTTGAAAGCAAATAATTTTTTATTTTTTCATTCTCTTATAAAATTTTTTATCATAATCAATTCTTAGTCTTTTTATCCTATGCCCATTCGTTTATATATCATTATAAAAAACTGTTTCGAATAATTGAGAATATTTGTTTTCTGTTTTAAGAAATAAACATAGCAATACTCTGAGTAATCGTTCAATAATAAAAAATAATTTTCCAATAGATATTTAGCTCATAGATAAAATTTAGCTCATCTTTAGCGCATAGATAAGTAATAGTTCTCCTGACAATTGTTTTTTTTAAAAAATATTCGATGTTGTTTGGCATATACACATCCTTCATAATATTATCTTTTATGAACGACACTATTAATTTTTAAATTTTGTACAATTTGAATTTGTTATTATATATCGAAAATGTGTTTATAAAATTTATGTGTTCTAATTTTGCACATCACTGTTCTGATATAATATTTATCAATACATTTATTTCTGCCATAAATATCCGTGTAAAATTTAATATATATAGTTTGTTATAAAGTTTATTTCTTTTAAAAATTAATTGTTTTTTTAGAAATATACATTTTCCATCATCTTTAAAAATAATTCTCATATCTTTTTCAAAAGCATTTTCGATCGACAACAAATTTTTCATAATTGTAATTTTCTATCAATTTTACCGTATTTTTCACATATATTTTTAACTTTTTCTGAAAAACTGTGTTCCGTAATACATGAGTCGGGAAAGCATATGTCTCCATTTTTCATTTATGAAACATTTTCTACAATACGGTTTAGCAAAACCAAAATGTTTAATATTTTTGTTTTCTTTTTCATTCTGAACTACTAAAAAAATTATCTTTTTCCACGTTTCTTTTTCAATGCACAATCAATGCACAGTCCCAATATCCGGATAAAAAATGACATGTTATTTATTTTCATGTTTATTAGATCCACAGGAATTATGAGAATCACGACGATTCTTTTGATGCTCCCTCTGTCTCTTCACAGAATATTTTACAACTTTTATATCTTTAACAGTTTTTTTTTTCGTTTATTAAATAATCTGTTGTTATTTTCTGCTCGTCAAACATTATCATATTTTGCTGCTTTGATAAAATTTTTGTGACGACAATAATCAATAATCATTCTGTTCCATATCCATATTTTTAAATCATTGTATCAATGAAATTATTTTTGAAATGTGATCTGCAATAGATTTTTTTGGATTCATTTTTGTATTAAAATTATAGTAAATTGATCTAAAAATAATTGTATGAATTGATAATTTTTTTCAACATTATTATAATCTTGCTCACATTTATATAGCAATAAATATAAATAAATATCATAGTTGATCTAAATCAAAACTTTTCATTAGAAAAATTTGAGTTTCAGCATCCTTCCGATCCAGGATGCAGCATCTGTTTTTTAATAAGCCTTCACATTGAATTATGAAACTTATTATTTCTTTCAATATTAAATCATTCACAAAACAGTAATAGAAAACGCTGGGCCTATAACTTATTGAAAAACAATTTATGGAATGATTAATAATAAAGAACAGTAAGAAAGAATATGTTTAATACAAGAAATTAAATTAGAGAAATAAAATTAAACTATGTTCCTTTAGGCTTCAGGTCTTTTTCGCTCGGCCGAATCAACAATTCCAGACGATTTCTCGCACTCACTCGATAAATTTCTTACTTAACTTAAAATAATTTTACACACAAATTAACGTATGGAACTTTTATATTTTAATATTTTATGCATGTAATGATGATGAAAGAGAGAGTCTCTGTAGTGGAACGCATGTGCTGAAGCGAAAAAGGGGAAGTGAGAGAAGAAGACTTCTATGCCTTTACCAAACGAATGTATTATATGTGAGAAGGGATGAGATGCGTTCCGAAAAAAGACAAGTCAGTGTGTGATGCGTGCCGGAAAGCTTCTTGATACGCGATCACATTTCGTAATTCCCATGTTATTGAATCCATTAATATTAAATTCTAAAATTTTACAAAAGAGAAAAGAAATATTAACTTTGTTACATTTCAATCCTATATATATTTTTACATATAAAAAAAGAAAATTTCTTGAATATTAAAGTCTATATTGTTGTTTTATGCGATATTTTAATAATAAAGCAATTGCATCCTCGGTTTGTCAAGGTAAAATATTATTGATATTTTTCATCTTTCTTATTTCGTTAAGAGTAAATCTTATAATTCTAATAATGTGCTCTCACATTCACTATCTATTATTCTTATTTTTTATCTTTTCTTATTATATTTCTATTTTCATTGCTACTTTCTTTCTTTTATCATTAATTCTTAATGAATAAAAGTAATTTCGTTATTCAATAACGAAAAATCAAACTTATCTTCCCAGACACACACATCTTATAAAATTCAAAAATTTTGAAAATAATATTTCTATTGTCATGATTATCAAATTCGGACTAACGTCGAAGATGTAGTCTAATTTGAGATAAAAAAAAAATCTAGCCATTTGATAGTATATTATTCTACATTTTATAAGATTATACATAATGATTTAGAAATCTATTCATGAAGAAATATTTTAAAAAAATTAAACATAAATAAATATTATCGCCGTTCGAATTGCCGCATCAATCCAAATGATGCCTGAGAATTACCATTAGAGAAGCACAAAGGGATATATGGATTGTACAATTTGTTTTATGTTCAACACTATATCGCGTTGTAGAGCGATTTAAAAAGGAAGAAAAATTTTAATTATTATCTGATTAATGAAAAAACATGTAGCTTGTAAAAAATTAAAAGAACATATATTAATGCAAATGAAAAAAATATGATTTTAAATATTTAGAGAAAAAATGAAAATAATTTTATTATATCAATTGATAATATAATAATACAACTGCTCGTATTGCAGGAAAGAATTACATACATATATATTTTAACAAAATGTAATATATATATTTTATACAAATGTAATATATAATTATGCAAATATATAAATATATTTTAAGAAAAATATTATAATACTGTTAAAGAATGTAATGTAAATAAAGTATGTATATAATACTGTTAAATTATTAGTATTTTATAATATTGTTAAATTAGTCTATCATATACGTAAAGAATATATGTCAAGAGAAATATCATCTTCAAAGAGAAGAAAAAAGCGTCAAAAAATTTCTGAAAAAATAGACAATTTTGACAAGAATTATTAGAATAATTCATCAATTTTTTCACCGGAATAAACTATTGACAATAAAAAAAATTTTTTAAATGCCGATTTTACACTAATTTTAAAAAAAATTAATTTCATAAATTATTACAAAAGTATCAATTTTAAATTTATTCGATAAAAGCGGAACAGTTTATTAAACGATAGAGAAAAAATTATCATTTGAAGAAAAAGTTATTTTCAACAATTAAAATAATTGAGGAAACCAATTAGATCGATTATTTCGATGAAATTTGGATATACAAAGAATTCAATATCGAAAGATTTAATTGTAACATCAGCTTAAGCTACATATTCCAATGATTTTTCTGACTAGTTTGAATTTCTCAACTAGTTTGAGAAATTCTACTGAAAAAGGAAAATTGTTGCTTAATAATTACACATATTGAAAATGTCAATGGTTTCTTGAACGATGCATTTAATAAAAAAAAAATTGTAATTATCGAGAAAATGAATGCAGCAAAATTTGAGGAATAGTTTTCTTTAAAATAATTGAAATAATTGAAAAACATTCAATGATTATAATGAATAATGGATAAATAAATTTCGTACCATTGTCATAAAATTGAAAAAATTCCCAAAAATATTTTAAAAAAAGAAAATATCCAACAATGACTGTAGACAAAGTTTTAATTTTTTTGACATAAAAAATTTATTTTACGAAGCAATCATGATATTAAATACAATCATGATGGAAAAAAATGCACAGAACATGTTATTACAAATTTTGAAGATAAATTTTTTTAGATAAAATTAAATCAGCAATAAAACAATTTATTATATATTATTTATTTTAACAAGAATAAACAATTCTAATTCTGAATAAAAAATATTAATTGAATATAATTTCTTTTGTATTATATCTTTATTTATTTCGTTAGATAGATGTATTTATATTAAAGAGTAATTTCATGATATAATGAATAAATTATAATAAAAAAAAATAGCTTTTGGTTATGTAAAGATTGTGTTGAGGATTGTTGAGCTGGTCTTATTTAACTCATTGATCACATGCACATGTTTATCTCTGATTTATCTCATTAGACGAAGTGTAATTACTGTTTTCATTATTTTACATTTTTTTTTTGCAGAATCTACTTCAATTCGAATTCTTTCATACTCTTTTAATATTTGTCATTAATTTATCATGCTTGGAACATGTATTATTATATTTATTAATTATTAATTTTTTATAGTTAATACAAATTTTATATTCTTGCATTCATTAATCAAATGCCGATACAAATCTTTTAATCTCGAGAGTCGAAATATTCAAATTTATATCGCATCTTTTAATTTCTCAATATTTTCAAAATCATTTTTGGTATTCCTTGATGTTTCAACATAATTTAATATCCAATATTCTTTATCTTTATTTTTAATGAAAAACTTGTTATTTTTTCAAAAGATTTTTCTTTGTTTAAAATGTGTTAATGTTCTATAATTTGTTATAATTTTTATTACAATTGAAGAAACAAAGAGAAAATTGTCTCTATTCTTTCTGCAATAAATATATCATTAAATATTGTCCTTAATTTTTAATAATACAAAAATATATATCTCAAATATCTCGTTTAATTTTCCATTTATAATTGTTTTCTTTCTTTTCTCAAATTAATCTATTTCATTTCTCAGAATGATACTGCACGCATATTTTCCATCTATCTCCCATTTTACAATTTTTTTATTAATACAATAATAATAGTACAAGAAACGATCATTTATCACAATAGAAATTATTATAAATTATTATAAATTGTACAGAATATAGATTTAAATAGATTTAAATTTAGTTAAAAGTTAATATATTTAAAAGAAATATATCGAATGCACTGCATATGCTGATTTCAATGAAATTTGTAAGAGAGTTAATTTTAATTCTGAAAAAAATTTATTGATATTTATATTTTTATCAACTGGCATTCATTTCATTGAAAAGATGAAATCAAATTTGAAATGTTTCTAATACAGTACATAATATTTTTGTTCAGAAAATAATATTCCACGAAACAAAAAAATTGCAAACACGTGTTAAGTTATCATCTGGCCAGACAAATGCATTAATTTTTTATTTTATTACTGCTGTATAAAATTTATATAAAGATATATGTTTATATATACAAACAGCATATTTATTTAGATATATATATTTTTGGGGAAATAACATTCTAGTCAATGGATTAATAATAATATTGAAATATAGCTTTATCAGAAATAAGAATTGTATTATATAATTATTTAAATAAGCATGATTCTGAATATCTTGGAAATTTTACAAGAATAATTTATATGATTGTCCATTTTCAATATCGCTCTTGATCTTTTCTGAAAAAATTACGCTCTCAATACGTGTCTTTTGAAAAGAGTAAAACGATATAATATAAAAATTTTGACGATTTTTCTTCCAGATTATTTTTAGCTCGATAATTTTTTATTGTAATTATCATAAAATATCAAAACAAATTCTTGCATTTAAAAGAACATGCTTCTCCCATTAATTCATCGTATTACATAAAATTAGAATGTTTGGATAATAAATGGAAGATATATTTTACAAAGAGAAGAAAGAGGAAAAGGAAAAGAAAAGATTTTTTATCTTCAATTGCCTCGTTGTATCTGTACGTTTATCTTCTCAATTTATTCAAGATAATGTAATAGTGGAGGATTATGATTCTTCAGGATGATGAGAAACTCGCATAGTGAAGGATTATGATTCTTCAGGATGATAAGAAACTCGTATTCTTCGAACTTCAGTATTTCTACTATGTTCTATAGATAGATATAATCTTTATATCATTTCATTTAAATAATTATTTAGTTTAAAAATCTCATTTAACTTTTTAGATATTTTTTGTTATGTTTAATTTGACATCCAATTACAATAAATATCATTGAAATCTATTCCACAGATATGCATTAGAAGTGCAAATTAGGAAATGAGTAGAAGTTAACACGAAAGAATCGTTGGAATCGAATGATAATAGAAAAATCATCAAATTGAAATTAAAAAGTTTTAATTTATATGTTATCTTATATATCATATCTTTGAATACAAATAATTCGATGTATATTTAATGATTTAACAATCTCTCGGTTGTTTCTTATGTAGAAATGAGAAAAAAAATACTAACACGAAATACTATATTTTTTTAACTATAAGGAAATATTCATTAAATAATTTAGTACAACTCCGATCTTGTTATTCGCACTTTCGAAATTCGTATAATAATAAGTAATTATTCGATAATTAATAATTATCCGATAGTTGTTCACGAAAGTCTTTATTCGAACCAGGTTACGTTTATAAATTATATTCTAATTGTATAACGTAAATTATAAAATTTATTCTACGAATTCATATTTACAATGCATATAACAAATGAAATTAATGCTATAGTTGTAAGACAGAACCAGCACTTTATTTATTATAAGCACCCATCATGTACTTATGACTTATGGAGTTAAGTGATATTAATGAATAATTTCATTTTTGATCAATTTATTGCATATTACATTATATAATATGATATCTGATATATGATGATTTTCTAAGTATAATTAAATAAAAATATAAGATCAAATTCATAATATCTATTTTTCAGAAACAAATATTTCTATTCGATTGACGATTATATTTTCATATGAAAAACAACCGACACGAAATATTTTCGTATTATCCAAGAATGATTGGAATAAAAGCATTTTTTATAATATGATTTTAATCGAAAGTTAAGATCAAGATATATTTGTCTTGTATTCAAAATATATTTTTTTGTTAATAATCTTTCATTTTAACTGATATTTTTTTTTTATGCGATGATTTTTTTAACACGCTAAAATATCTGTTGAGAATTTTGTTTTTGCAAATTATTATATGCGAAACAAGATCTATAAATAAAAATGAATCATGATTCTGACCAATCTATGCTATCGTTAATAATCCATTTTAGTTCCTGATACCAACTGAAGTTATTTAAAAATTCTATCGGTAATATCAAATTTTTTGATATCAAAATGGTCAAGGATTGTTAATTAACTTAACATATTATTGTAATATTTATTTTCATTTATATTTGCGATACAATTTGCTATGAATGTTTTTATATTATATTATATTATATAATATATTATAATATATTTATATATTATATTATATCATATAAATTTTATATTATATATTATAATATATTTATATATTATATTATATCATATAAATTTTATATTATATTTTATATTATATTATATTTATATACATAATTATTTAATCAGTTCAAAACTATTGAATTTTTTCAAAATTTTATATAGAATATAGAATAAATATAGAATAAATTTAATAAATTTTTAATTTTAATTGGAAAAACAATATAAAATAATAATTCTAATAAAATAATTTCAATTGATACAACCAATGATATTATATGCAAGATTTTGCATATAATAATTTTATGTAACATGTTTATCGATTGGATAAAAGATACACTTCGTAAATCTATTCACTTACATTATTAAATTCATGAAATTCTATTATGCAAATTATATATTGATAGACATAATATTCGAATAATATTAGCAAATTAACACTTAACAACTGTAACTCTAATATAAATGATTCATTCAATGTTGATATTATCTGATAAGAACTCGTTCCATCCCAATTATAATTTCCACGCTTTATATGAATAATTTCGTGATTACAGATGTTACAAATCGATTTTTCGTAATAAATAAGATTGTTCGTGATTCTTATTTCAATTTTTGAATTTAACATAAATGATAATCATTGAACATGAAATGTCGAGAGTTTTGAAGTATCTCTAAATATATCTTCGAAATATTTCATGTAGATTTGATTTTTTGGAAATTGAATCAGAAATTCGAATTTATTATAATATATATATATATATATATATATATATTATAAAAGCTCATTACCGAATATATAGTTAATTTGAACAAGTTGATGGTTTAATTTTTTTTTTATTCTCCGCTAATTAATAAATCTTTAATATATAGATCGTGTTGAAGAATCCAATTAAATAGAGTCCAAACTAAATTATTAAGCCTAAATTATTAATTGATGAATGTCTTCGATAACAAAGAATGATAAAAAAAATAATCATTATATTAGAAATTCATATATGCCATCTTTATATTATCTTCTCACTACATTATTCATCTATTCTCGAATCACGAAAAATGCTAATACATTTTCTTAATGTTTTCAATACATAGACATCTATTCAAAATTTTATGAGTAGCATGAAAATATCATGAATAATCGGTCCGATTAAAAAAAAAATCGTTTATTGATATTTTGAATTTGACAAATCCATAAAAAAAATATTAATTTAATCATTGTACTCATTGGTTTGAATTATCTTTAAATCATCAATAATTATTTCATCAACAATATTTTTATCTATATGATTTCACCGAACTTGCCAATAATGTGTATTTATTTCCTATGTTAGAATCATTTCATCAACATTTATTTCATTTTTTATAGACAATTATTATGTTTATTGCATATTGTTAATTCATAAATTATTAAAAAATGTGTAATGGCATAACGATTATTTTAAGCGGTAATATTTATATAAATCGCAATTTTTATTGTGTATATTTTTTTTAATGTAAGAAAAAGTATTAAATAGAAAGTATTTCTTTTTAATTCATTTTTGATTATCTGTTTTTTTATTATACATTATTCATTATAATATTATTCATTATAATATTTTGTTATTCTTTATATAATATTATAATTTTAATACGTGTTTTATAAAAACTTCTACAACAATTGATAGCAGAGTGTAATTAATATGGAAAAGTAATATAAACAGAAAAAAATCATGTGAAAGTAAAAAATAATAATGATTGAAAAAATATATCGATTGAGTACAATTAAGTAACAGAAATTATAATAATATGTTATATATAGCCCAAAACATAAAAACGTGTAAAAATTGTATCGAAACTGATAAAAAATAAACCTCTGCCAGAGATAATCCTGAATTATCCAAGAAAAAACGAAGCAATATGGTAAATCGAAAATAACAAGGTATTCGAAATAATAATTATCTTATCAGATGATACAATTTTTTTAAATGGCACAATTTCTGACAAAAACTCGGTAAGCAAAGTATAGAATAAACCAAGGCAGATATATATAGTGAACTATCGATCAGGATTATATCGGTATAGAATTAGAATTAAAAAATATAAATATGGATATCAAAGAAATCATAATGATTACATGTGAAGTATGTAAAAAAAAAAAAAATAAAAAAGTGCAATGAAAAATGATTACAAGTGCAAGTATACGATATTTCATTAAGAAAGAAAAAGTGGCAAAGAATATGCATATAAAATTTGGTGAAAGAGTGAAAAGCCGTATTAAATAATTAACATCACAAAGAATACAATGACAGATGATAGATACATTCATATGGTCAAACAGTTCTACTATGATAAAAAGAAATCTATTATAGAAATAAACATAATATATAATAAACAATCATAATAACGTATTCATATTACATATTGTGACTTCGATAATAAAAAAAAGGAATAAATAATATAGTTATTAATCATAAGACGGAACATAGGATAGAATACTCTGGCATTAATGGAAATTGAAAAAAAATATAAAATTGAAAAATAGACTTTCGATTTTAATTCAATAATATACATGTCACTTGATAAATATATGAAACAATTGCAAAATACGATATAATAGAAAATATAAATATTATCATGAAAATAAATAATTAACAATAAACAATTAAGATCAAGATGTATTATATATATCTTATCAGAAAACTAATTTATTATTATTACTAAGTTAAATTTAATCATGAAAACATTAAAGTAATAACCAAATATCTATAATAATTGATTTAACAAATGAAATAAAAGATTTCAAAAATACCTGAAAAGAATATATTCGTAAAATAAATACAAATTAGAAAAGAATAAAATAGTGAACTATATTAATATAGGTATTTGAGTGTGAAGAGTATGCGTAAGAATATATATTAATAATTCTATTAGAAATTTTAGTTGCCAGAATGACTCGAGTTATATGAATCGTGAATAAGAAAGGATAAAGTACATCTAAGCGAAATATCTATTGAAATTACATACTAACGTTTGTAGTCCGATTCACCAAATAATAAACAAATATAATAAATATAACAAACCATATTCTATATAAAAAAAAGTAGAAACATGATTATTTCATAAAATACAGATAAATGTAAAAGTGAACTGTGAACTAGAAAAGTTCAAATAATGAAAAAGAATTTATTAATAACACTTTTGATAACAAAATTGATTTTTTGATGAAAAAGGATATAACCCATCAAAGGACTATCCTATAGTTCACAAAATTAGAAGAAAGAAATAAAAATTTAAAAAAAAAATATGCAGTGTATTATGATAGATGTGGACTTGTTATCAAGAAAATTTTTGAGCAGAAATAGCGACAATGAGAACTATGTAAAGAATTTAATCATATATGAATAAAAATGAGGAGACAAGAAAAATAGAATGATAAATAAATATGATAAATAATTTAAATGTGTTAAATATACCATTAACCAGCAGTATTTAAAGACATTTGAATGTTTTTGCATATTATCATATTGCAAATAAATATATTGAAACTATATCACATTAAATAGAAAATAATAAATAACAATAGTATTTTAAATAATGTAACAGATTTGATAGCCGATTGATTAACAACCCATCAAAAAAAAATATATATATATATAATATACTTGATTTATATTTTTATAAAATCATAATAACGTGCATTCATGAGATGAAATTGTTGACTTATTGCATTCCGATTATATTAAATTGACAGCATTTATAGATTGTAATTTTTACATATACTCAGTTTTAGAATATGTTAACTAGATAATAGATTAATAAATACTAATAAAAATATGTTAATTAAAAATAGTTTCTTTTTAATTTGTTTTTTATTATATCCATTATAATAATGTAATAAACATATGTTTTACTTCCATGTAATAATTATAATAAACGTGTTTTTATTTTAGATTATTAGACATTCATTTCTATATTTATAATATATAATATAATATATATATTATATATATTTAATATACTTTTTAAAAAATAATAAATCAATTTTGAAAATTATTTTTCATAACTTTATTTGATTAAATTGATTATATATATAAGTATATCATAATTTCTATTATAAAAACATATATGTCAATGCTTTTATAAAATTAATTTCTGTATATATCGATTGTATTATTAATTATATTTGTATTATTCGTTAAATTTTCTTTCTCATTTTTTTCCAGTTTATATAATGGTAATTGTTGCAATCTGCTTTTTCTGCTTTTTTTCTTAATTTCATAATTTTGAAGATTTTATAATTTCTTAATTTTAATAATAAATCATTAAAACATTTATTAATTATATACCAGCTTCTAAAGAGTTTTGAATGAAAAATTGTGTGAATTATTATCATAAATCGATTACATTTCCAAATGAAAAAATCAAAGAATCATTAATATTTCATTATTACGATATTTATCTAATGTTTATTAATTATAATTATTAATACTTATAATTTTGCAATGGTATTAATTTCAGAAGAAAGTAAAGTTTTTAAATCATTAAATATATATGAATTGGAATTTTTTGGGACTTCAAAAATGTTAAACACGGCATATATTTTATTAATACATTTTATCTTGCTTCGTCATTGTTTATTTAATTTTTTTATATATATTCTGGCATAAATAAAAAAAAAATTTTCTTGATGAAAATTCGGATTTGACTGCTTTATGACATTTTTTTTAAAATCAATAGTAAATAATTTTAACAAAATATTTTCAAAAGCTAGAATGGAAATTTTATTTAATAATAATTTATAATTATTTTCGTCAATGACAAGAATGCATGTATCAAAGAAATAGCCTTATTTTTTTGTTCATTACTATGTATTGTTTATAAAATCTTATAAATTATTTATAAAATCTAAAAATTAATTTAAATGTGCTATTTATCAAATTCTGATTTTTCTTGAAATTTTTAGATTGACACTCGTCGTAAATATTATATTTCCTGCTTGTTCTCGTGTAATCTCTACAAATTATTTCCTATTTAAGATTTTTTATTATTTTCTGGTATTTTACTTATTTTTTCTTCTATAAAATAATTCTACTTTAAAGTATTATTAATGAGAATATATGTTATGTTTAATATATATATTTTTTGATTTTAAAATTTACGATATTTAAAATTTTGCAAGATTTATTTATAAGATAAGGTATTAATTTTCTACATTTTATTACAATATTTTATGATTTTAGATGTTTTTAGTACATGATTATAATTTAAAACATTATGAGTGCGAAGTATATGCTGTTCATTTACATAAAATATATTTGTACCTATACACGCACAATCATTATCTTTTTTTCTCGCATATTCAATAATATAAATCGTTCCTTTCGTGATTTATTGAATACCATCAATAAATTTTTAATTTATCATAATTGGAGAAAAAGACGATCTGAATTGAAATTTTAATTTCCTTCTAATGAATTAAGTTACTAGTTTATATAGAAGTCAAACGAGTATACTAATCCAATAAACAAATTATAAGAATTATATTAACATTAGAATCTAAAATCCATATTATGTTGTTACTAATTAATTAATGATTTTTTTAAATCTCTTTCTGATTTAGAATTATCAATTTATTACTTTTTTTTTAAGAACAAATTTTTAAGTAGTTATTTTGAATTACTTTTTTAATAACTTTTATATATTTAATAATAATATTATATTTAATAATTTTTTGATTAAATATTGAATGAATAATTTAAAAATTTATATTATATTATATTTATTTATATTAGAATATAACTGTCAATAAAAATATGAAGAATAATAAAATATTTGTATTTTTCCATTTCATTTTTTAATAAATTTATGATTGAATGTTTATATACTTTATAACTATTAAAAACATAACATTTTTTCTTCTGCAATTTTTTCTTTTTAAATTAGCATTTTTTATAAAATTAGTAATTATTAAATTAGTTCTTGAATTGTTAATATTATTAATTTTAAAATAATTAATATATTTTTCAGAATAGTAATATAATTTTTTATCAATATATTCCAATTAAATTCTTATTTAATATTTCATTTATAAATGATTAACTAATTTTAATTTACTTTATTTAATTAATCTTTTCATTGCCAAAGAGTTCATATAACAGCCTTTGATACTTATACAAAAAATCAGTCTGTACATTTATATTTAGATTAAAGTCACTTTCTACTGAAAAAAAAAATTGCAAAAAAATATCTAAAAAAGTTAAAATGTTATTTTTTTATCAACAATTAAAATAAATAGATTATATATTTTTTGCAGATTTTTTATCGACGAAAAAAATATTTAGATCTTTATCATTTATATTTTAGAAACATATTCATACATAAGTATTATTGAAACAAACATATTCCAATAATTGTATTAGGATATTTTTATCTGAATTTAGCGTATCAATATTTTCAAAATATTTTATGCGAAAATAGAATTTTTCAAATTGTATTAAATAGAAATATTCATATAGTTTTTCCATAAAATAATTGAAAATGTAAGCTTTTTTTTAATTTGAAATATTTAATTTTTGTGAGAATCTGTGGAATTTCTTATGAGAATTTAATTTATCTCTGGAATTTAAAGAGAATTCATAAGTATAGATATATGTATTGATTCAAGTTTTCATTAATTTAGATGTTTTAAATTAAGGAGTTGAAAATAAATCGGTTTTAATTCTTGAAATTTATGAAAATTAAAAAAAAAATAATTATTACAAATATAACAATTATTGTCCATATTGGTTTCGGTTTTGATTTTTTAAAATTGATATCAGTTCTATGTTTTTATTGCTTTTATAACTATTATTTTTTATCATATATTATTATGATTACTCAAATTTACATACTATAATAAATATATATAATATATATAAATTTACATAATATATATCGAAAATATTAATATTGTAATAAATGTTAAAACTATTTATAAAAAAAATGTAGAAATCCATATATATATATTTGTATACATGTATATCCGATTAGTTAAAGAATTATAAACATTTTAATATTGTCTTATATAGAATAAGACCGAATAAGACCGTGATAGAGCGAGAACACTTAATTGAATACAATATCATTATGTGGAGTTTTATATGGAATTCCTTAACAAAAGAACAACGAATTCGTATACTTTTTAATAAATAGTTTTTAATACTTTTTTAAATAGTTAACTATTTGAAAATCTTAGCTTATATATTATGTAATTCTATATGTTAATAAAAACTTATCTAGAATAAGTTTCCACAAATTTCAGAATATTAGTAATATTATTTTAAATACATAAATAATATTCTTGAACATTTTATTTAAATTCATAATGAATCGTTACAACAATAATTTTCAATCTGTTTTTATGGATTCTATGTAGAAAAACAAATCAAAATACACTTCTATAAGATATTATAAAATATATATTAAGATATTATATTAAAAAAGTTATTTTTCGACACAAATTTGTTTTCTTTTAATTATCTTTACATATATGAGGAAATATCATTAGTGATATTTGAATCAATTTGAATTTCACAAATTAGTACATTAGTCTTAAAAAATCTTCATCTGTATTTAATTTTTTTTTTTTTTCATGTTGCTGCTGACGATATTTTTTTGAATAAAATTATTTCCATAATCGATTATTATTTATTATCGATATAATATAGTTCTGCATCCAAATTATTCGATTAAAACTTCATTTTAAACATTTATTTCAAAATATCATCATTTCATCAAAACCAAACTTTATTCTGCAGCATGATAATGTGTTTACTATAACATTGGTAATAATTAATTACATAATAACATACTGACATAATAACATAATTAAATACTGATCGTAGGCGTTAAAAAAAAAGATTAGATAAAAAAAATGAAATAGTAATATTCAAAATTGACATATGTTTATTAATAATTAAATTGTGTATATAATTGTATATATTGCATACAAGAATATGAAAGCTTAGATCAATGCAATCTTTCCCATTGCCAAAGTAATGTTTGTTCTATTGTCTCATTCGTCAATATCATACGAGAAATAAAAGTAAAACAAAAATTAGTAAATTTATAAATATATATTTGAAATATACATGAAGAAAATAATATTGGAATGAACGAATTGTTTACTTTAACTATTTGCAGTTGACTATAATAATATTTTGATTCTAACTGATGTATGATTCTGATGTAAACTGTATCGTTGTTATTTTATTTATCCTGAATTCTATTTTATTCTAACTGATCTGATCTAGAAAATTATCACTTAATCTTTCCTCTAATTTGTTATCATTGTATCATTTTCAATAAAAATGTTTAAAAATTTCAAAAAAAATACATTAAAAGGGAATTATAGGAACTAATAAAAAATAAAAAATCTAGCAATTTAACGATATATATAACGATATACATTTTATAAGATTATAAGTAAGGAAATTTAGAAATTTATTCGTGAAGCGATATTTTAAGAAAATCAAACATAAATAAATATTGTCATTCAAATTACCGCATCAATCCAATTGGCTCCAGAAAGTCATCTTTGGAGTTATCGTATCAAAACCGAATGAAGTTATAGCATCAAACTAAAAGTCACCATTGGAGCGTAAAGAACTAGACTATTGAAACTGATTAAAACGTTAAAAAAAAATCTAAGTTGTCACTTCACAATAGTCTCAATAGATTTTTTGTATGTAATAATAATTAAAAAAAAAAACAAATTTACATATATATAAAAAAAAATCTTTCTTATCCGAAATTTTATGAAAGTATATTTTGATTTATTCAAAAATACAAAAAACAATATAATATAATTTATAATATAAATATAATATAATTTATATAAAATCTATGATTTTAAATAAAACATTGTATAATTAACGTACAATGTAATTATACAATGTAACGTAACGTACAATAAATAATATAATTTTCGAGATTGTTATTAAATAACAAATTACAAATTAAATTAGCTTTCAATTTACATAATTAAAAATAATAAATTTTTTTTAAATATAAGTTAATATAAATAGTTAGATATATATATTACATATATTATATATTTATATATATTATAAATACAATATTATATATATATATATATATTGTATTTTATAATAAAATTAAAAATAGTATTTGTATATAAAAAAATATTAATATATTTATTTTTCTTTGTTAAGGAACTTTATTGTATAAACTGCACTATGACATGCTACTGCTGTACAATTGAGCGCTTTCATTTCATCATTCTACTTAATGCAAACATAAAATATAATTTATTAATCAATATTATTTATCAGATATATGTATATTATTTTGAACTTTTATCAATGATCTAAAATATAATTTCTAAAACATATTCTATATTTTTATAAACATTCTACTATTGTATTGAATATATAAAATATATATATAGAATATCTCAAAAATGTTGAAACAATCTCCATAAACTGGAGATTCCTAAGTTATAATTTCAAGTAACATTTTTTTTTTATAAAAAACTTTCATTAAAACTTTTTTAACGTATTATTAACAAAAAATAAAATGCATAACTTAGTTGAACCGCAACAGTAATGTTGGCTATATGCTGTCGACCGAAAAACAAATCGAAACAAAATATTTCGAAGTAAGTATTGAATATTATATTTTTCTTATATAATGTCTCTACGGATATTTGATACATAAACAAAATTATATATTTTCTTTTAAAAACAACTTAGAAAACAACATAATTATATACTATTAATTTATAAAACTTGAATATTTATAATTTATAATAATTAATATTTAAAATTTATAATATTCAACATTATAACATTATAACATTATAACATTACATTTATTTCGCGCATTTTTTACACGTATATTCAATTTTGTTTATATATTTTTCACAAATAATTTTTTTACTTTGTAAAGGTATTGCTTTCATTTCTTCTATAATTTTTTATATACTTCTTTTATAATAAATAATTAAATAATAATATGTTATTTGGTTTCTTGTAAAGTACTAGGCTACGAATAATCAATGTTTTGTTGATTTTCTTTTTCTTTGTCGACAACTTCTTCGACCAATTGAAAAAAATCCTATTTTTGATAATTTTAATCTGGTATATATTCTTTATAAACTATTGTATTTATTACTGCTGAAGAAATTGAAGAATGTTGAAAAATATTTAGAGAGCCATTGAAAAGCTGCTTTTACGATACATTTCAGCGTCATTTGATTTATTTCATCTACTCAATTATATCTATTTAAAACTTAATTACTGTAATATACGATTTGTTTCTAGGATGCGTTTGTTATTGTCTTTTAATTTTATATATATATATATATATATATATATATATATATATATATATATATATATTTAATGCTTAAGTAACAATATTATTATACTTTGGTTTATTTTTACAAATTATAAATATAGTTTTCCGACTTATAATGTTCTGAGAAATATAATTTCATTTCTTTGTCTTTTCTATTTTTTATTTTTTTTATTTTTTGACTCGAATATTTTGATTAAATTGATTTTTTTTACAATTAATTTTTTCGCAAGAAAGATACTAATAAAAAAATAATTTATTATATTCTTGCCTTATAATATATAAATGATATATTCTTGCCTTATATATAAATGATTTACAAACTTTTAAACTACATATTTATGTCCAAGAATATTGTGTTTCATTTTTATTTGATAAAAGAAATCATTTATAACATATTTTAAATTTATATTTATTGCTAATCAAAACTTTATGCCAAATTTATGATTTATTTGATACGTGAATCTGCATTGAGTTTTTGTAAGGAAGAGTTACTCGTCTATTGAAATATTTTCGTTACAATTATTGAATCTTGAGATTGACTCTTGCTTATAAATTTGTTTCATATTTCAGGTATTAATACAAATTTGTCTATACAAATTGTGAATATAAATTGATCTCTAATTTTTCGCATTTATTATACATATATTATACAATACATTTCGCATATATTATACAATAAAACCAAAAACTAGATGATTCGAATTATCTAATCACTTTTTAAAACACTATGTATCTTATTTTGATACAACATTTTATATATTCTAATATTTTTGCTGATTATCAAATAGAAGACACTGTTGTTCTATCTGCCATTATATTTCTTTTTGCATAGTGATGTCTTTAAATATTGTATTGGATGATATCGCTAGATTTGTCTATTTCGAATAATTTCTTTCAAATTATTCCATTCAAATTAGTCTTTCAAATTATTCTATTGAATTTCTGTATCAGATTCATTCTTCTTCACTATCTAACGATTTCTTCGATTTCTAGTTTCATTTAATATGAGAATCTTAATTTCATTCTCATTTTGAGATAATTCATTTTAAGTCTCACTTACTATTTGTCAAAATTAAAATTAAATTTCACAATAATATTACTGATACTCGAAATGCACTATTATTTTACTTCACTATTTCTTAGATGCACAATAATAATTGAAACTAGAAATTTCTAAAACTATTTCACGCTATGTTACAATTCATATATTGAGTTTTATTTATTCTTTTGATGCTTATCTCTTTTCTGCATCAGAGTTTTCTACCCTAGGACATACGTAAATAACACAGTGTCACTCATTTCAGATTTGAGATATCAGATTCAAAGCATCATTGTTTATATTTTTTTTTAATGTTTAATTTCTTGAAAAACTAATTCTTTTATCATATTTATATTTATTATAGCAGTAATGTTTTCACTAGTAAAACAAATTTACTATTATTAATGCTTATTTAACGATAAAATTGACGCATATCTATAGATAGATATATCACGTAAAGAATTTCAATATTGGAAAACTCTGAGAAAAATGAATTTCGATATATTTAATATCGAATTATAATCTGTTTGTTAAATAGATAAGTACAAATGATAGAAGAAAAATGTAAACGATTTTTATAATTTTTCTCATGAAATTTAAAATGATGCGTCTCGTAAATCTAATATTAAAAACATTGCAAAAATGTTTTTCGAAAAGAAGATTTAATTAAAATAATTAAAAATTAACACCTTCAACCAAACATAAAGTTGTATTACATTCAAAGTGGAAAAACAAAATTTGCAATTATGGCAAGAAAAATTAGAAGAAGATGTAATATAAATAAGTTTGTAAGCATGAAGAACATTGAAAAGAAATAATGTAACTATTAAAAAGAAATAAAAAGCCGATGCTATCAAAGAAAAATATTAAATTATGTTTAGCATTCTTGAGGGAATATGAAAACTGATTTTTTTTGAGAATGGTCGAAAATAAAAAATAATAAAATTAATAGTGACAGACATTTTTGATTGGAACTGGATTGAAACAAAAGAAATACATATAAAACACATAAAGCAAACATGAAGGAGATTCTGTTATGCATTGAGAGTTCATGACCGCATTTGGCATTGCACATTGATTTATTACATAGAATAGAAAATATAACGAATCAATATAAGTATAAATTCATTCAAAAAACTTTTCAAAAAAAAATTTATTAAATACAATGGAACTTTTTTGAGGAAACATAACATTTCCTCAAAAAAGTATTTCTAACACGATAAAGATTCTAAATACATCGCTAAAAATATATAAAAAATTGATTAACCCTTTCGTTACAGCAATCCGCTCCGCCAGAATAATGTCATTAAATGGAACATTGCCGAAAAGTGTATATATTTTAATGTCGGTATTCATCTTTCAACGCTTTTTTGCATATATATTTTTTAAGTATATAACAATTATTTCATCGTATTAAATGAACATGAAAATAAATATATTTTATGTATATTAATTATTTGGATATTTACAAATGTTGCAAATTTTATAAATTAAATTTATTTTATAAATTATATTTATTAAATTTTATAAATTTTATAAATAAAAATATAATTAATATAATAAAAAATAAAAATACAATTTACAAGCATATTATAAGGGTAATTAATATATTAAATTATAATTCTTAATAATTTAATTGAGAATAGTAAATTTTATACCGAACAAATACTTCAATACTGTCGAATAGAAAAAATAGAAGAAACTTATTTCGATGTCCAGAATATATATGTGCGTTAAAAATATATTTTTAGTAAATTATATTTTTAGTAAGATTAAATATGGGTCAATAAAATCAAAAAGTATTCTTGTACAGTAAAATCTTTCTGCCATTTATACTCGGCCTTGTATACATAGATCATCGCGTGGATGCCGATAATCGTAACGAAAGGATTAAGTATAAAATAAAATTTTTGTTTTGTAAGAACCAAAACAAAATTCAATTTCAATGAGAATCTATGAATATTTTACAGAATTTTTATGAATTCTTACTATCAATGAATTATAAAGGAGAATTGAAGAACAATGAGATAATAATCTTGCAGAAAATTAGTTGAAAGTATTGCCGAATGAGGAAATTAGTTGAAAGTATGCCTTAAGTTTGAACTTTAAAAAACTAAAGAACTTTGGATAAAATTAAAATTACTTTAAAAAATGAAAAAATAAATAAAAATTGACAAAAATATCGTGCAAAATAGAATCAATTAATATTCTTTGTTAGAAATAAATAAATTAAAAAAATTGAAAATTTAAAAAATTGTTTTTAAACTATGTAAAATGTTATTATAATATTTATTTTCTCTAATAATTATTATTTACAATAAAAAATAAAAATAAAGATTTATATAAAATTTTTAATTATTGATTTAGTTTTGATTATATATGATTTGATTATATATCAATTATAAAACAGAATATAAATATAAATATAAATATAAATATAAATATAAATATAAATATAAATATAAATATAAATATAAAAACAGAAAATTATAAAAGAAGAGACATTCTCTAATAACATTAGATTTCGGAATAAAATGTATGAAAAGGAAAAAGAAATAATAATAAGATATTGTTTGCACCTACAATAATAATATTGTATTGCTTGATGGATATAAGCTAATAGATGGATGTTTGTCGAACATCCTTCAACAGATGTAAGTGTTATATTTCTTAAAGACGAGTAGATTATAAATAGTACACGTCAGAGTACATATCTATAGAGAGTAGAGTCTCTCACACAGTCACAACAGATAATCATATCCGATAATTATATCATAGCCAGAGCACACTATGTTAGAACAAAATTAATATATATCCAGTAATCGGATTACGACATACAATGAGATTTTCTTAGCAAGCAACGATAAATAATTATATCCGACAATTAGAGCATGATGTATTCACAAATTATCTAATTGTTATATCCGATCAGACTACGATCACCATGAGACTATTTGCAAATGAAATCTGGGCCCTCAGAAAAATCTCTTTCTGGTTCAATTGGGAGGATCATAGTTTCTTGGTGGGACACGCTAATAACTAATAATATTGTGACTAGTGTCTGATTTGCAACATTTCTTAAGTTCGAGAAAATTCCTCACTTGGATAATGATCTATATACAAAAATCTCATAGTAAATAAGAATAGATAGGCAATTTCTCTTATAGATTTTTCTAACTAGAACAATGTTATTTGTTTTTGAATCAGCTGCGTTTGAAATACGTCATTGTAGGATCGGTTCAACAAGTTGAAATATGTCAGAAATACACATTATAAGTGTCGGCTAAATTCTCAAAGACAGTCTTCTCAGATAACACCGTCATTTGTTAGGCTTTAAATGCCCGTACGCGGTAAGAACAAAGAGTTTTTTTACATGAAAAATTTATCCGAATAAGCTGTTTATAAATCTTGCGAACAAATGTATAAGAGTTGCCGAAATATTTTTTATGGGATGAAAAGAAAAAATTCACATATTTTTACACAAAAATATAAGATACTTATATCATATTAGTGAGAAAATAATAAAATGATTAATGAAAATTAATTATTTTTTAATTTTGTAAAAAGACATTTATAAATATATATATATGACTTTCTAGCTCACCAGTTTATTTCATACTATTAATTTTAATAAATCAAATTTTAACATTTTTTTTGATACTTTGAATATCAAAAAGTTTTTGATTACAAGTTTGAAACAAAAGACATCATAATATTAAAGTGATTCAAAAACTAGATAAAAAAAAAAAAAGAAACCAAATGATATTTGTTAAAAGATTGTTAAAAGATTATAATTTGATAATGCTAGTAATTTTAGTAGTAATTTCATACTATAGATGTTCATATTTTTTATATTTTATATTATAAATAATTATATAATTTTATATTTCTTCAATACTAATTATTTTTAAAATATTTTTTGAAATATATTTCTGATATTATTTGCAATATATTGATTTCATTTTTTGATGAGAAGCATTGAACAGCTTCTTTTTTTGAATATATCATGGAATTTTAACATTTTTTTTGATACTTTGAATATCAAAAAGTTTTTGATTACAAGTTTGAAACAAAAGACATCATAATATTAAAGTGATTCAAAAACTAGATAAAAAAAAAAAAAGAAACCAAATGATATTTGTTAAAAGATTGTTAAAAGATTATAATTTGATAATGCTAGTAATTTTAGTAGTAATTTCATACTATAGATGTTCATATTTTTTATATTTTATATTATAAATAATTATATAATTTTATATTTCTTCAATACTAATTATTTTTAAAATATTTTTTGAAATATATTTCTGATTTATTGATATTTAATAATGAAATTCCAAATTTTAATTCAATACAAGATAAATAAATATAAATAAATAATAAAAAATTTGTATCAAAAATAAAATTTTTCTATAAAAGTTCACTCCGAAAAATTAGAAAAAAAGATCATCTACACTGACATTTGCGCAAAAGAAACGATAATTTAAAGAAAAATAAATGGAAAAGTACAGAAAAAAAAAGTTACGTAACCTAAAGAAATGAAAGAAATTAAAAAACAAAAAGAATAAAATCTAATAAAGAAAAAGATAAAATAATATTATGATTGTCACAATTATAAAATTAAATAATTACATAAAATTACTGTACTTCATCAAAGAATTTTATTTACATTTATATCTTTTTCATATATTCTAGTAAAGTTTAATTAAAGAAAATATGTTATTATTGATTCTAGCTGTGTTACAATTAGGTATGAAATTTCTTAGGTATGAAACTTATGGATATACTTTCCATTTTCTATTATATTATATAAAATATTTAGTGCTTGCATTTGTTAAATATTTTTTATTAAAATTTCTTAAAAGAATAATTATTCGATAATTATCACTATATAATTAATGAATTGTGTTTCAAAACATAATATTCATCAATAATTTTATTATCCAATAATATAAAGTCATAAATAAAAAATGCGATTATTATAAAATAAATGTAA
This sequence comes from Apis mellifera, assembly GCF_003254395.2. NCBI lineage: Eukaryota > Metazoa > Arthropoda > Insecta > Hymenoptera > Apidae > Apis > Apis mellifera. The sequence continues at coordinate 143,869 of NC_037653.1, forward strand.
ATTTTTGCTTCAAAACATGTTTAATGTTGAATATTCTATTATACTACTATATTATTATCCGTGTTTTAATTTAAAATTCCAATTGAAATTAATGCAAATAATACGAATTTTCAATAGTGACCTATAATCTAAATCGGTATAATTATTTACATTTAATAATATATTATAATATAACATATATATATATATATATATATATATATATATATATATATATATATATATATTTAATATATTATATTATTTATTATATTATAGCCTATATTCTATAAATCAATAAATTAGTTTCAGAAAAATTCAGAAAAATCATTTATCTAAATAATTCTAATCCGGTAATTATTATATTTTCATAAATACGTGTAAAATAATGTTGTATATAATATAAATAATGACGTATTTATATATTATAACTTACATGATATTTAATTGTATTTTGAGCATGATACATGGGAATTCTCGAAATAGTTTTTTTAAAGATAAAATTCGCAAATTTATCCAATAAATTGATCAGATCCAGAAATTGGGTTTTATTTTGTTCGACTTTTAAAATGATTGCGGAATACAAAGCAATCATATTTTATGTAATTTATTAATATTATAAATCTATTTGGCGAACTGCTTTCTTTTAGATTCAAATTCAAAACGGCAAAAAAATTAAGCCATTATAAAATTTGATTGATTACAATGATACATCCCAAATTATCAAATCAATGATGAAACTGATATTCTTACACTAAACGAAAAAATTATTTAATTAAAAATATCAACTGTGATATCAAAATGATTCATTCTAACAGACTGACAACAAATTAGATTAAGAAAATAATATTTTCTTCAAATATTTTCTCACATTTATTTAGATTCAACAATCTAAATTATTAATTAACATTATGATATACTAGTAAATATATTCATTCTTATATTATTATAAAATAAATATTAAATATTATTTCCTTTGATAAATTATATTTATACAATTAAGAAAATAAAAAAGAAAATTTGAATTCGCCATGTATATTCTAATAATTTCTTCAGAAATATTTTTCGCAATAAATATTTTATGACATTATTTGCAATATATTGATTTCATTTTTTGATGAGAAGCATTGAACAGCTTCTTTTTTTGAATATATCATGGAAAATAAAGATTTTTCACTCACCTTATATATCGTATAAATATTCATAGTGGACAGATTACAGACTTTTGCAGAAATTTCCTAATAGTTGTACATTTTCATTTGTTATGTTCTAAATCTCGTTTATCAGCGATGACGGAAGTACTTTTATTGTTTTGTCATCATTTTTCCAATCAAAAGTTAATCATTTCGAATTTTTCTTGTTTTTTCAAATTGAAACAATTGCAAATAAATTGTATAGAATAAATTGAAGTTTCTATTTGAAAATTTTTTAAATAATTAAATTAAATAAATAGTGTTTGCATTCTAAAACAAAGTTAATTAATAAAAAAATAATAATTGAAATATATATATAAATGAAAAATAACAATTCTTTCATTAAACTGATAAAATATGTTGGAAAAACTGTTCCATATGAAATTTCTTGAATTAATTTTTTTACTATTAATGGATGCAAAAAGCAAAAAAATTCTTTAAATATAGATATATGATAAAAAATTTCTTGTTTCTATGATGATCACACATTTCTAGAAAGTTTTAAAATAACATGCTGAAAAAGTTCAACATTAACATTAATACCATGATGTATATCACATAAAATAGAATACATAAAGGATTAAAAATTATTTTTTTTTATATATATTAATTATAAATTTAAGTATCAGTAATACCAGTTAAATTTAATTTATAAATTAATTTATTTTGATAAATTAATAAAAAAATATTTATTAATAATTAATTTATTAATTTATTAATATATTAATAAATTTATTAATTTCAAAATTTTGAATTAATTTTAATAATTATTACTTAATTCAATTAATTAATTAAATAATTTAATTAAAAATTAGGATTAGATATCCTATTATTTAGAAAATTAAAAATTTTATTATATATTTATTTATTCAATTTTTTTTATTCAATATTTATTTATTTATTATATATTTATATTATTTATTTATTTATTCAATTATTAAATCCTAAATCATTAAAATTAAATTATATAGCATTTTATTATTTATATTATTCTAATTAGAGAAATTTATTTATTAATTTGATAATCTGATAAGAAATACTTAAATTATATTTATATTATATATTATATATTGTTTTTTTATTTATTTTAATAGTTTAAAGTTAATAATATTTGATTAAATAAATTCAAATTAAAATATTTAAAATTAAAAAGTGTTTTGATGAATTAAATTTTTGAATAATTTAATTTTAAAATAAATTTGAAACAGGATTTAAAAATAAATTAAAATAATTTTTAATTGAAAATAGTTTTAAAAAATATACAAATGATTTATCAATTTCATTTAAGTTAATATAAGTTGTAACATAGTAAAAATATATAAATATGATAAGTGTTTTTAGATTAAAGTTTTAATTTAATAAAAATTTACTTTTACATTAAGAAATTAAATAATTAATTTTATTTATTTAAAAAATAGATATTTTTATTAGGATTTAAAATTATAATAATTAAAGATTTATAATAAATTATTATTAAAGTAATTATTTTGAAATAATTAAATATTTCATATGTAATGTAAATGAACAAATTAAAATTTAAAAAAGTAAAAATCTAAATTGATATCTCTTATATCAAAATTAATTAAAATTTTTTTAATAATAATTATTAATCTCAAAAATAAATGAAATAAATTTATATCATTCTTTTTGTTTAAATAAAATTATTAATATAAATTTAGAAATTAAATTAAATGTACAAATTAATTTATTATATTATTATTATATCTAGTTTTTTAAAAATAAATTTAATTTAGATATAAAATTATTTAATAAAATTAATTTAAACAATTTTAAAATTAATTAAAAGTAATTAATATAATTTTATTAAATTTTATATTAATTTTAAATCAAAGATTTTATATTAAAAATTTATGCAATAAATTATGAATTTAATAATAAAAATTTAATTTTTAAATTATATTTAAATGTTATAAAGATAATATTTTTTTAGTTTAAAAAATTTAATAATTTAACTTAATTAATTTTTAATAAAAGATTTTAATTAAATTTTATGAAAATACTATTCTATATAATAAAATAACATTTTAATTATTTAAAATATAATAATAATGATTAAATTGGTAATAAAAAAATATATTTAATATATAATTATTAAATTAGATAATTTAATAATAACTTGGCAAATATATTATTTACTTGTTTATGAAAAACATGTCTTATAGAATATAATTTTAGATCAATCTTTTGTGAATTTAAATTTTAAATAACTGCACTGTACAAGTACAAAGGTAATATAATAAACTATCTTTTAATTGAAGAATTGAATGAATGAATTAATGAAATAATTACGGGTTCTAAATTAATTTAAATGAATTTAAATTTTTAGTTAAAATTCTAAAATTTAACTATGGGGCAATAAGAAAAAAATTTAATTTATTTAATTATTTAATTTATTAATTAATAAATAGATTATAATTAAATTTAATTGGGAAAATTAATAAATTAAATAAATATTGATTTATAATTTATAAATGAGAGAATAAATTACCTTAAGAATAACAGTATATCTTTTGAAAGATCTTATTGATAAAGATGATTGTGATCTCGATATTAAATTAAGATAGAAATTAAATATAGAAGTTTATAATTTCCTTCTTTCTTTTTCTTTTTCTTAATTCTTTGATTCATTTTATTTTTTTCTCTCATCTATAGAATTTTATCTACCATTCCTTTTATTCTCATTAATATTCATATATATTTTTTTATATTTTCTTTTATATTTTTCAGTTTCAGATTCTTATCCAGAATTATTATTCTTATTTTTTCTTATTTTCTCTTCATATCTTTTTTCTTCTTTTTTTTTATCTCCTTTCCTTTCCTTTCCTAATTTCCTAATTTTATATCTTTAATCTATTTTTTAATTTTTTCTATCTTTTCCATCTTTTTTTTAAATATTTCTATATTTCTGTTTTCATTTTTCTTGTTTCTTTTTTATCTTTTTTGATATTGATTCTTAACTTTTTCCTTCACTAATTTAACCTCTAATTCTCCAATGTTTTTCTATAATTGTATATATATCATAATTTTTTTTTTTAATTTATCTTTTTTTTTTACATTTTTTTATAAAATCAACAATCTTAATCATTGATCATTTTTAACTAACTATCTTCTTGCTTTTTTTTTTATTTTCTTATTTTCCACATATTTAGATTTTCACGTGCTCCCCCGTTTTTCCTTCTGTGATGGTATAGCTTTTTTAACCGACCACGAGAAGGCGCATCATTCATCCAATAAGAAAATAAGAAAATTTCACTCTCCTATTTAAATAAGTAAAAATTAAAAAAAAGAAGGATAATTAAATCTATTAAACAAAGAATTTGAAAGAGCTTCGATTATATAATAAAAGTATTATAATAGTTATTTTATAATTTTTGGTTATTATTTATTTTGATAACAAAAAAACTTCTTTTTCTAAAAAATAAAAGAATTGTGTGAATTCCCTATGATTTTTTAAATAGGCAAAGAGAGATAGGAATCATAATAATCAAGTTGACTTACGAGTTTAGCTTAGAATTTGCTTTAATATAAAGACAGGATCCAAAACAATAAAGAACAAGAAAGTAAAAGAACATAAATTTTTTTCAAAAAAGAAAAAAAAATCATTAAGAAGCATAATATTCTTAAATTGAATAACAGTACAATCAAATTAAATATTTTTATTTTTTGCGCATTTCATCGAGCGTTGAAGCACTTTACGAATATAAATTCATAAAATTATTTTCCTTTCCCTTAAAATTATTAGAAGATTGCAACAATATATTAATAAAAATTTAAAATTAAAATTAAATATTTTTACATAAGTATCTAGTTTTGAATTTTTCTTGTGAGAATTAATTGCACATAATTATGACTGCGTAGCTGAATAAAATCGATGCATGTACAATCAGATGGAAAAAAAAAATTTTTAAAGAAATGAAAAAATAGCTTTTTTCAGTAAAAATGATGTCATTATTAATTTTTTTTTATCAAAAATGCAATTTCCGGCGGAACGACGTAGAACGGATGTAGAAATCGCTACATTATTATGACTCTCTATCTGAATCTATTAATAAAATTCGTCTTATGGCTGTGAGAGAAATCAAGAAATAACTTTTTTGGCAAAAGAATTTTATTCAGTCTTTAAATAGTTGACATATATGTTAAAACATATATGTTATTCTATATATTATTTTCACTTTATAAACTTGTATTGTGAATCTATTGTTAATATATTTTATATCGCAATTTACAATGCAACTCGATTCGAATTAATTTCTATAACATAGAATAACTTGAGATAGTTATCATGGAGAAAATTGAAAAAATTTTCATTTCAGAAAAATCTGTATTTATTATTATCTGTATTTATTATATTGCTTTTATTTTAAATTTGTTTCATCTAAAGATAAGAGGAAGAGATGGATTAATAATATATCTAAAAATTGACGGAATTTGTACGTATAATATGTAAAATAATGCGATTCTACATATATTAAAAAAAAAAAAATTAAAAAAAAGATTGGTTGATTTAAAATAATGATATTATATTAAATATTAAATAATATTCGAGTATTCATTCTGATAACTTACATAAGGGTTTATTACATAACTATTCAAGTGCAATTTTTCTCAAGTGTAATTATAATTGTTCGTTAATTATTAAAGAATTCGTACTTTTCTCCAGCGATCTCCATTTATAGAAATTACAAATATGTGAGTTTTTTGTAATCATTAATGCATATATTTTCATGAACGAAATTGAGCCAGTCTTCATAACAATCACTGGTATTGGAACGATATTGTACATTTAATAAATTAATATCAAATTTTAAATTTTATTTCCGCAATAAAAAGAAACGCGATAAATTTAAGCAACGTGATAGACAGAAATTTTTTATTTTTATAGTTTCATTCATAAATACCGACTTTTCAATTAAAATTTGTGTAGATTAGAATCAATACAATTAAAAAATACAATATGTCAAGAGTATAAGCACTTTTAAAAAATAACATTGTGATATAGTTGAAAGACCGGCGGAATGTAAAAATATTGTAAGTTGTCGAATTATACTCAATTATAAATATAAAATGGGCGAAAATATTAAGAGTAAAAAGACTAAACTTGTAGTAAAAGAATATTCCCAAGAAGAAGGGCATTAACTTTAACCAGATATTTTCTTCAGTTGCGTTCCATATGTGCAATGATGATATTAACACTGAAAAGGGCTTCATATGTAACAATTAAATGTATCTATTGCCTTTTTGAATGAAGAATTAAATGAAACTATTTTTATGGAGTTACCATAACCACCAGATTTTAAAAAAACTTTAAAGCGTATTGATCATGATAATGATAGTCAGTGATGTCAATGATTATAATGATATATATTGATGATATTCTTATATTAAGATTTAAATTATATATCAAAAATAAAAAAGTCTGAGTAAATTTGATATTAATTACTTGGATTAACAAAAGTATCGTCCTCAGATGCTAATAATTGAGTAAATGAAAAAGGCATTCAGAAAGAGAGATTATTACACTTAGATTGATGATAGCTATCAAAAAAGAATTCTATTGAATGATAATATCATTAAATAAAAAGCATTTGAAATTTATAAACATCTTAAAGAACATTAGACTTAAGAACTTAAAGAATCCTCTGTCAACTCAGATTTTGTGGCAAATAAAGTTTGATTCGAAAAATTCAAAAAGCGTTTTGCAATTCATGATATAAGAATTTAAGGAAAATCGACTGATCTGAAATTGCCAGAACGTATTCAAAAAAAATTCAAAACATTATAGAAGAGGATATAAAAGAGAAGATCAAGTTTTCAATGCCGACAAAACTGAACTTTGGTAAAAAAAATGCCTAGTAGAATCTTTATATCGAAAAAACAAAAAATTTTACCCGAATTTAAAATGTTTAAAGATTATATAATGCTACTTTTTGGCAGTAATGCGTCGAGGAACTTTATAATAAAATCCTTGCTAATTTATAGATCTTTAAATCTTCATGCACTTAAAAGCGTAAATACAAATATCTTACCGGTATATTGAAAAGCAAATTCAAGAGCTTGAGTAACTGAAAATTTATTTAATGATTGGTTTTTAAATTGTTTTGTGCCAAACAATGAAAGTTATTTAAAGCAGAAAAATTTAAGTTTTAAGGTGTTATTATTATTAGATAATGCTCCATTATCTAAAAGATTTGAATCATTCCAACGTCAAAATAATATTTCTACCATCTAACTCTACTTCGTTGCTCCAATCATTGGATCAAGGTATTATTTATATCTTTAAAATTTATTACATAAGAAGAGCATTACAATGAATTTTAAATGTAATCGTTTCAAAAGCAATTAATGTAATGGAAGCTTAGAAGCAATTTTCACTTAAGCACTGCATCAACATCATATTTTTATCGCTGAAAGAACTGAAAATATCAACGTTAAATGCATGTTAGAAGAAGATATGGCTATCTTCAATTGAAATAGAAAATATATTTGAATCATCAAAAAATGAAATTGGTGGTATATTAAAACTTGTTAAATCGATCGGAGGCGAAGATTTTGTGAATATACTGAAATACTGAGAACATTCAAAATTTATTATTGGAAAAAGAAGTTGACGAAGCAGATTTAATGGAAATGGAATTCGAAGTAAATCAAATCGATTCTAAAGATAACATTGATGAAGATTGTGAAGTTATTTATAATTTAACATTAAAAAAATTACAAGAAGGCCTAAGCTGAAAATCTTCAATCATTTTTCTTAAAAAAAGTTATAAAATTGTCTAACTCTGTACGGTGAAATTTACAGTGACTTTGTAAGAATCAACAAACAAACCAAAATTACAGATTTTTTAAAGAGGATAGAAGATGCAAAAAATTTCAGAATTGAATTCAATTTCAAAAGTCTATTTAAAATTACTTTGCTGAGATTTGTCGCTTTTTATTATAATTTAAACTTATTGATATATTGAAATTAATGATTTACATCTTCATTTAAACTTGCATATTTGAAAATCAATAAATATATATATATATATAGCATAACATATAGTATATAATATATAATATATAATATAATAATATTATTATATTATATATTAAATTGTGTTAATATAATAATATTAACACAAGCCAATATTACATAATACGAATGATTTTTCTAGATTTTTTTTTTTAATTTATTTTTTTTTTAATAATATGCTATAGAATATTTAATATAATAAAATATTTTATTAGAACTTGTTATAATTAAATATTGATGTTTTAAAAAATCAATTTTAACCAATATTGAAAAAAATTTTTAGTGATATTCTTTTCATTATTTTTCTTTAAATTAGAAATCTTATATATGTTTTGGTTCATTTAAAAAAATGTAATTGATTTTCTTAAATAATATTGACTTCTTTTTCTCAAAAATTGAAATTTCATTTGAGCAACAAAAACTATTTCGTCCATATTTAATATTCAAATTCTGCTATTTTTCTTCTCTTCGTAATTTTATTTGATTTGTTAAATGATTTTCATGGTCGATCTGATCATAATTTTTGATAATTCAAACATACTATTTAATCAATTATTATTTTTCTAAAATTGATTAATTCTATTTTTAAGCTGAACTTCATTTAAATTTCATTTAAATTCAAATACGAAAATGTGTGCTTAATATTAAATTTAAATTTCCTCCTTTAAAGGACTTGTAGTTTATGATATATTTTCCATATGATTAAATAAAAATTTTTTTGAAATATTAAATACTCCTTCTTGAATGTACAAATAAATTCTACAATTTACATGTATTTTAAAAGAATTATTTGAAAAATTCAAAAATATAAGATAAAAATAATAATAATAATAAAAAAAGAAAAAAAAAGAAATTAGAATAAAAGATTTCATAATTGTAAATTCTAATAATTTATGTTTTTATAAATTTTAAATTAATATATTATTAATATACTGCATAAGTTTATATATAAATATAATTTTCTACATACTATAATATATTTATATATTATAATACTAAATTTTAACTTACATACTAAAATTACATACTAAAATATATTAACTTCTTCACTATATTATACATCAAGAATAAAAAAATAAAAATATAATAATTATTTAAAAATAGCTTTTTTATCGATTTCAATGATTTTAAAATATCATTAAGATTCATCAAGATTATTATTCTAAACAACTTTTCCTTATATATACTCTCCTCCATTAACAAGGTTTTAAAAAGTTTTAAAAAGTATTAACAAAAAGAAATCCATTAGATCTTTCTAATGCGAAAATATAATAAAACATTTCTTAGATAAAATTATAATGCTCAATGTATATTAATAAATAATAAATAAACATAGAAATCAATATAGAATATCATTGTTATTGTAATTTGAATTGTCTAAAGAATGTTTTATATTATATTGTATTTATATCCTTCAAATTTTTGGAATTTGAAGCTCTCTAAGTTAGAGATAATTAACAGAAATAATTTTCGTATTAATAACACAATTGAATAATATGATAATAATATGAATAATAATAATTGAGAATGTTACATATTCAGAGTGAATGATAACAAAAATTAAAACAAAACTGTAAATTTAAGAATCTTATAAATATTTATAATACATTTATCTTACATCAATTTGTCAACTCTATATCAATCGGTTAAACTATTTCAAGATCCTAAATTTTCAACATACATTTATACGAATTTATTAATTTAACATACGATTTTATAGAGTTTTTTATATGAAAGAAAAGTCGTTTATGGTAAAATAATATATCTAAGATGTCAAAATGAATTGATATTAATAATAGTTAACAATTGATAGTTTTGAAAATCATTTATTTTATCGTACAAAAATCTATATAAATTGAACGAAAATTTGTACAAAAATATATTATAAGTTGTAAAAAAGCGAAATAACATCATTATACATTGTTACTATCTTTTATCAAACATGATTTGAAAAAATTTATATGAATAATATAAAAATTTCTCATTTTATTTTTTATTTTTTGTTACTATGATGAGATGATAAATTTGATAAATTTGAATTGAAATTAAATGCGAGACATATAGTCAAATTTTTGTTAAAAAATAGGCAACATACATAACTACATATAGTTATTTGCTATAATTATTTGCTATAATTTTTTTTTTTAAATTACTTTTATTTAGTTTAAAAATAGATCAAAAATCAATCAGTGAAAAAATTGAAATAAAGCTAAAAAGTTGAAGTAAAACTAAAATAGACAAGAGAAAATATAATTAAGAACACGTATAATAATATATATAATATATAATCAATGAATTTTTGATATTAAATATGATAAAAAAGTCTTTATTTTATTTTATTCTGTATCAAACCAAAATACTATAACATTTTTGCCTATTATTAGAAAATATATTATTCTTGATTATTCATTATTGGCATGCATATAATGCTCTATGCAATATTGAATATTGAGAAATAAATTATTTCGGCTAACTTAGTAGATCCTGAAATTGATATTTATATGCAAAATAGAAAAATTGTGGAGAAATATAAATATTCCTCGCTATTATCATGAGTATTATTTCACAAATTATTTGAGAATACAGAATTTTTATATGATTATTTTTATGAGATTTACGATTATTATGAATGCATAAATGATTTTTTTAATAATAACTTTACTTTGTATCCACTAGATCATTCAAATATTGATTAAAATTCTTATTTCACATACTCGTCGATAATATATTTCTTATACCATAATCCTTTATATATAATTTTTTGTTAATAACATTTTAATGAAAATGAGTAATTGCTTTATGTAAATATGTTTTTATGTAAACTCTGACAATATTTTTAATAATATTAAGATCAAAGCAATTGAAGTATATTCTCCCAAATATAATATTTATATAGCATAAAATATAATATTATTGTATCTGTCTGAAATTCGTTCTTCTATAATTAATTTATATTAATTATAATTTAATATTGATTTATGATTTATACCATAACAATTAATCTATATAATAATATATCATGCAATATAATATTCTTGAGAATAGCAGAAAGCAACATGTTCTCGCTACTTCGTAATTGATTTCGTTAAATCAATATTTTTAATTCTGATGTCATCTCCTATACCGTAATTTATATTGATTATGATATTCCAGATTGTAGTTATTATGCTCGTAACAAGATATAATATAATATAAATAAGTATATAATATAATTATAATTATAATATTATTGCATTCAATGAAAATTTTCCATTCATATTTATTTATTTAAAAATTTTATACTTTAGCAATTTATTTCGTTATTTATAAAATGATATAATATTTTCTCAGGGAAAGAGCACAATGTTCTATTTTATATTCAGAAAATGATTTCATTTAATTTATAATAATTTATAATAATAATGTTGTCATTTCCTATGCCATAATTTATATTGATTATAATATTATCTATAATATATAATATATCTATACAATATTATCTATAAAAAAAGGCGAAAATCTCGTCATAATAAGCTTCATTCTATTCGTTACCATACTCTAAAATATTTCTATGTGAGAAAAAAATTTGTATATACATCTGGCTTTCTTCAGACAATTCAGCGAATCTCGATATTCGTCTTTTAGCGAAAATCACACCAAAATCCCAAGGAAGACACTCGTATGCAAATATTTTGTTCTTTTCTTATATTTATTAAATTTATATATATTCTCTAAATTTATATATATTCTCCTTCGTTTAAATTTTTTGCTTTGCATTCTTCTTTCTTGACATCTTTTCAGGTTTCAAATCTTTTTCATCTTAATGATGAAATTCTCCAAGATGCGCTTCCGATTCACAAAAAAGATTTCTCTTATATCAGAGGAATTTGAATTATTTTTAAATTTAAATATTTTCACTTTTTCACGTGAAATGATACTTATCGTTATTAAATCACTATGTTATAAGAGCGGATTTATATGTTATAAGAAGATTGTGAAAATATAATTTTTCTGAATCCAGATTTAAAAAGAAGATATGCTTTAAAAAAACTCGATTTCCTCATTGAAATCTTTCTTATCGTTTCTTCTATGATCGAAAAGAAACCATAATCGATAATAATATAAAATAATAATGAACTTATTTTAATTATTTGCCGTAACATTCTGCAATAAAGAGCATCTTTTCTTAAACGAGAACTGCTACGTGAATCCAATTTTTTTTATTTTATTTATGAACTTTGTATTTTATATCTTTGTATTTTTATAACTTTGTATTTTCAATTAACTTACATTGACGATTTTATATTTTGTCTTTAATGAAAGTCAGATTCGATAAATTATATTTTTGCTTTATGAATTGATAGATTTTTTCTTTTTTCTTTATTTTTTCAATACACATTGTAATATGCTTTTCTTTAATAGGAAAAAATTTTTTTCACAATTATATAGAATGGAATTCCTATTCATACAAAATTATAGCTAGTAATATTTGTGTCGATTTATACAATGAAATACAATAAGTAAAAAATAATAAAAGAATCTAATTATATGTTTTTTGCAACAAATATTGTTAACTATTGAGGTAATATTTTGATTAGATGTTTTAATAATCCATCCGATTAAAAATGTGATGAAATCATTCTTGTCTTCTTGATTCTAAATTTCATTAGTTAACTAATTTCATTAGTTCTTGAATCTCTTAGCTTGAAATTTGTTCTTTGATCGAAGTGAATTTCAAGAAATTCTGTAATAGCTTATAATGTATTAAATATATAAATTTTTATCAACAAATGTTCATCAAAATTTTAAGAATTGTGGATTATTTATTGCTTTGAGATTAATTCAAACTATTTTATAACACACAACTAGTATGTATCGATTTCCGATTTGGGATTTTCAGAAATAAATTCAGTAAATCATCAAACAATACTCTCTCAAGTGGCACTATAACATAATTATAAATCTTTAGAAATTCTGTTCTTTTTTTTTAAAAAAAGGCTTCTTTCTTCAGCAATTAATCTTTTATATCTCAACACTAATTTTTTACATCTTGTTAAAAAGAGATTTAATAAAATTGCTGATGTATTTTCAATAATTTTTTATTCGTTCCAAAATATCTGATGCCTTTTAAAACTTATGGCATCTTCTTTTCAAGTAGCATTTCGCCATTTTTCGATTCCTATTTTTGAAATAATTTTTTTTCAGAAAATTTCACATATTCACTCTGATTTCTGCAACATATTTCAAGTATTTTATTTTTTTTGCAAATGAAGCGTGTTTCTTCCAGTATCGGCAAAATGAGAGAAATGAAGAACTTCGTTAGTTAGTGCATTGTCGGAAAAATTCTTTTAATGTTCGAGAAATGAATAAACAAAGGATAAGGAACTTTCGCAAAAAACACTTTTCTATGCGACACAAATTTTAACTGGATATTTTGGATGTCGCATCAAAAGGGAATCTAAACTTATGCAAACTTATTACTGCGCAGTTGAAAGAGTGATTCTGAGATAAGAAATGCCGAGAGAATTAGAATAGATCTCTTGTCGTCATAAAATCCATTGGCAGAATATTCGCCCTCATGACAATATTAATGGTGAATAGAGAGCCATTAGATACATATCGAATACATAATTCCTTCAAAGTATATATTTTTGTGTATACGCGTGTCTATATGAGAATTGGATCTCTCATAATATCACAGTAGATTTCTATTCCAGGTGATCGTGTCAGAACCCAACGCGTATATAAAAAAACTATTTGTTGGTTTTATTTATAATTAGATTCTTCTCACTTTTTAATGAAGTATCTTCCAATTTCAATTAGGAGGATCATAATAATAACTCAATCAATAACTATTTCATGATAATCAATAATAATGCTAATTTGCGACGTCCTTAAGTTAGAGGAATTGAGTTGGTAATCAGTATATTAAGATATCAAGATGTTAATAAAGGATTGATCAATTCATATTTATTACGAGATTTCCTCGAAACAAAATGTTGTTGTCGAGTCAATGATATCTGTCACTCTTGGAATGAAGTTTCGTTGAAATCAAAAATATACAATTGCAAATACGTTGATTTAACTCTTTTTGAAAAACAGTAGTTTTTTTCAGATAATATTATTCTTTCTTTAAATTTAATAGAGATTGATAATAATAAAAAGATTTCTATTTTAGAAATTTCTTCAAATAAGCTCATCATAAATCTCGCGAGCAATAAGTTTTGGAAACAGAAATGAAACACAGTGATTTTCTTTTATAATATAGTGATGGCGCAAAAAAAAATAGTGGAACGAAAGAGAATCGAGAGGCAAAAGAAAAATGTGCCACTTCCACCAATTAAAAACGGTATGAAATTTATTTAAATACTCGATTATAGAGGCTTATTAGAGAGCATAGTAGCATATTATGCTAGTTTCAATGATGCTGCACCTTGTATAATCTCATAATTATCTCAACCGGAATCGCAAAATCATCATCGGTATAGATAAAGATTCATGTCGACGAGAAAAGCGGTCCGAAAAAATAATAACAGTCGTATAATTTCAACGTCAAAAAAGTATAAATAAAGGGGATTATAAGAAGAGATCATTATTCTAAAGGAATAGATAGATAGACTTCGCTGCTCAATTGTCAGAGCTAATAAGTGGTGTATTTTAGAAAATGATCCGTCATCCTGTATCCTCAAGATATCACACCAATAGTGGAAATGAGAAAATTAAAGCTGTTATTTCTTCGAATCGAAAACAGAATCAGCATCAACATCAGTAAACAAAACTTATCATCCAGTTATTAAAATATATTGGAATAAAGTTTGAAAAAAAAAATTTAATACTGAAAAATAATGTGTAAAATTAACACAAGCAATAACATATTTTGGAGATTTGAACCATTAATAATATCCGAATGAGATCAAATTGGCAATTAGAAGCAGAGAGCAAAGTATAACATCCAGCAACCAGTAAAATAAATGTTATTAATTTCCAAATCTCTTTTTAAAATAAATCTGTTCAATTTATACATACTTTAATTTGAATTTCGACGAAATTCAGGATAGAAGACAAATTGAAATCCTTGATAAAACATGCAATCAAGGGTTTCAAATAATTTTATAAAAAATTTACTATACATACTAATCTGGTATTAGTCATTGGTATATCAATGACTGCTGATACATTTATAATCGGATACACAAATAGTATAAAAATTTAATGCGATCAAAGAAAGATTGAATTAATGATTAATACTATTAATTAGAATTTGAAGACAGCGAGATAGAACATTTAAAACATTTAAAAATATATATTTTAAAATTAATGAAAGATTATATAAAAAAATTAGAAATTTTGTAAGAAAAAATTTCGCATTTATCAATAAGTTCTGTTTCTACTTCGGTAATTAACGTAAGTAGATATTAGATTATTGATAATTGACCTTAAAATTCAATGAATCATTAGAGTTTTAAGAAATGTATGTAAAAATATATCTGTATATAGAATATGTAGAAATATCATTATTGTCTATAAATTCTGTTATAAGAATAAAAAAGACATTAAATTTTTCAAAAAAATAATTACAAAGTTATTGGAACAATTATTAAATCATTGCCAAAATCGTATTATATAAATTCAATGAATCGTTAGACATTTTTGATTCATTATATTTATATTATCAAAATGAATTACTATTTATATGTAGAAATATATCCGTAAATAAAATATGTAGAAATATCATTGCCTATAAATTCTGTTATAAGAATAAAAAAGGCATTAAATTTTTCAAAAAAATAATTACAAAGTAATTGGAACAATATTAAATCATTGCCAAAATCGTATTATATAAACATCACATGAATGCATTTTTAAATTTAAATTGATTTAAATTTAATCATTCAAAATGATTAAATCAATATTATAAAATTTCATTGAAATCATTTGTTCATATTATAAAAACTTTAAGGAAACTAGTTAAAACTTGGGATTTCATAATCATTTCATAATTCATCTAAAAATTAGATAGAAACAAATAAGTAATGAAGAGATAAAATTATAAATCAAAAAAAGATCATATTCAAACATTTTATAGATTTTATTGAAGAAAGAAATTAATAAAAATAATGTTTAGTTAACTGAGAACAATGAATACAAACTAAAAGCAATGTTGTAGATCAACCAATAGTAAATAACACATACTGATACAATATGTGATGTTATGATAATCGGACATAGATGAACATAAAAAACATCAGAACAGAAATTTAATTGATTGTCAATAGAACATAAAGTTCAAAAGTACAAATTAATATGATACGATAATTAATATGATAGATTACACTTTTTTGCATCCCTTGTTGAATCCATCTTTGGTTAAATATCAGAGAATCACAATTGAAAACATACAAAAAATATCATGAAAGTGACAAATAAAACGAAATAGTAATTTATGTGAGAACCAGATAAGCATGAAATTGAAATTTCGTGTTTTATTGAATTTCAGATATATTTATTTTAAGAATTTAGACAATGTCCAGATATGAACAGATGATGAACAGAGATATGAACAGCTTAGGATGATGTTACAAGAATGATATTGCCAAGATGATATTGTTTTTTGAGAGAAAAATTTGGTAATCATTTGCTTTGCACATTTAGAAACAATATTCGATATAGCTATAGAATAGCTAGAAATATCAATATGATTTTGGAACCTGAAACGATATGCCAATTTCAACGGCAATCAGCGTCATTTTATCTGAAAAGAATTACTGCAAATATATGCAAAGAACTTTTTGAAAACACAACTTACTGAGTGGCGTAATTTCTCAGACTCATTTTAGAGAGTTTCTTTTGGTCCGAAGTGCCGCTCAATTAAAGAATTGGTCCTCAACGTGAATACTTGTGTATTAAAGCCCATGAATGGAACATGGTAGAGGCTTCAGAGAATATCAGTCTTAACAAAAACTCTTAAAAATTTGCGAGAACTTCAAAAAGATGAGAATTTACAAAAACAGCAAGAATTATCAAGGACAACAAGAACCTCGAATTTTAGTGATAATATCATTGACATATGGATTTTGCCTTTTATCTAGTAAATTGGACAACAAATGTAAACACGAATTTCATAGGGACTTCCAATTGAATAACTGAATCACTATTTCAAAGGAAATAATTATTATATTATCACAAATACAAAGTTATTTAATCAAATGAAGCAATTTTAAAGAATGAGAGATTTTATTTACAATAAAAATAAGAACTTGAATATAAAAGCTCTTTTTAAATTAATGCAAGATTTGAATTAAATATAAAAGAAAGTTTTTAGTCTTTAAATATTTATTTTTTAAGTGAATCATAAAGTACATAGGATATTTATGGAATAACACATCAGGCAAATGGTCTCCACGGCTTTGCTGGCACATACGCATCCTTTCGTCGAAATTTTTCATAATCTTTCTGCATAATTGTTGCTGAATTTCGTTGATGCACCGTTTAATTTTCTCTTGTAATGCACGTGTGGTTGTGGGATTGTTGACATAGATCTTTGATTTCAAATAACCCCATAAGAAGAAATCTAATGGTGTTAAATCACATGATCTAGGGGGCCAGTTCTGATCACCGAAACGAAAGAGTACACGACCAGGAAATGTCTCATGCAGTAATTGAATTGTTTTATTGGCTGTATAACATGTGGCATCGTCTTGTTGAAACCATATTGGCCAGATCAATATCATTCAATTTCGACAGAAAGAATTGTTATCATGTCGCGATATCGAGCACGATTAATAGTTGCTGCTTGACCAGCCTCATTCTCAAAAAAGTATGGTCCGATGATGCCTCCTGCCAAAATCCGCACCAAACAGTCACACGTTGTGGGTTGTTTTTCGCTAATCACACGTGGGTTCTTCGAACTCCAAACGTGGCAATTTTGGTGATTAATAAAGTCATCGAGGTGAAAATGTGCTTCATCGCTTAGAATTATTTTGCTCGAAAAACCAGTATTCACTTTTTGATGATTAATAATCCATTCCACGTTATTGTATCGTATAACGCTCCATTTTTACTAACTCTAAACTCTCAGTTATCAAACTGTTCTTTTTTCAGGATTACCAATAACTTAATGCAAAAATGGCGGCAAATTCAAATCTTACGTTAATTTTGGGATACTCTTTATATAAAAATATATGATTCAGATTCTATTCAAGCAAAATGCGAATGAATCATTTAAGATTGAGAATGGATTATAATCATTAGAGAAAGAAAAATAATTGATTTTTATAAAATGATACAAAATAGAGATATTTTCAAAGAAATCTGCGGTATCAAAAAACAAAGGCACAATCAAATTAAGTTCATTGAAATCATTAAATTCGTTTGTTGTCGATTATTGAAAATATTCTTTCTTCTTTATTTTTTTTTATTCGTAGGCATTCTATTATATTCTATCTATATTCAAATAAACATTTATCGAAAAAACTTAATAAATTATGAATATGACATGCTGTTATTGCATAAATATTATTTTTGACCGATTTTAAAAATAACCGATAAATATAAATAAATATAATGTTTGAACATTATATAGATACGTAAGATATTTCCAAACATCTTTATAGTGAGAAATATCAAATAGGTAAATTACAGCCCGGATATTATCGATTCTATTATTTTACACAACTGATTACACGGGTTCTTTTCTTAAAAGAAGAAAAATTTCTACAGCAAAGTAATTAAGAAGAAATTTATGTCTATTTACATATTTATATAGACTTTAATACAGAAACATCTTTAAATTATTTAAATTCATTGCATAGAGGATGATGTTTACGTATAGAGAAAATTTTATTTGTGAAAAGAACATGAAAGAATTAGGAATATTGTTATATATAATATTTTAATTCTTGAAAAAATATATAAAATTATATTCTTAAAATTACAAACATAAAATTCCTTTCATGCTCATTTCGATGAATTATAGAAAAATATCAAATCAGCAAAATATTTATCTAGAATCATTAGGGAACAATGTCTGACATTTCAAGAGTTGTATACTATTTGAGATGTATTATTTATTTATAATTCTATATTTTTTCGACTCGAACTTTTCACTTCCAATTAATTTCTGATCAATAATCCTTTAAATATCTTAAAACATTATTTTCAAAACGTTAATAAATTAAGCAGATAATTTTTGATCCAGCAGATGATCCAGTATTTCTGATAAAGATGGAACAAATTTGAATAGTCGCATCAAATATAACAAAAAAATAAACTGACGAAGATTCTTTTCATTTCACCAATGATCATAATCAAGAACAATAACTTATCATTCTTATGAAAAAATAAAAATTAAATATCTTAGAATTATATTTATAAACATAATAAGAATGATATCAATGAAGATAGAATTGCTTCAAAAAATCAATGAGTCAAATTTCTATGTTAATCATTGAAGAAAATGAAAGGACCAAAGAAATAAAAATTCCAAGATAAATGATCTCGAATGTAAATAATTTAATCTAGTATTTAATATTTAATGTAAGATACAGATATTTTATAAACAATCTTATTCTATAATAGAAATAATAGTAATTTTTTAATAATAGTTTTATTTATTTGCTTATATATATATATATATAAAGTAAATATATTGAAACGCAAGATAAACAAAATGTTGGAATTTCGATTTTTGAAATTTGACAACAAAATTTCGAAAGTTGTTAAACAGATAATATATTAGTAATGTATTTAATGAACAGTAGATTAATAAATTTATTACAATTAGTAAACTATAAATAATTAAAAAAATATATATTTCTTAGTTTTTTGGAATTTCAAAAGTTAGGGATTTGCACGATGTCAAATTTTCTCCCATCTACGAAATTTCATTCACTATCCTCAAGTTTTATTATTATAAGTAATAAGAATGTAAGGAATTATCTAAGAGAAAAAACTGGGAAAAACGGAAAAGTAAAAAACTAAAAGAAACTTATAAGCACTGATAGAACTATTTTGAAAAATATTACTGTACGTTATTACATAAGCATCCGAAAAAATATAGAATCTAGCAAGATAAGCCAATCTAGACAAACATATAGTCGAATTCTTATAATAGGAATTCATCACATTTATTAAGTATTATCAAATATATATCAATGTGGTAGAGAAAGTGGTTTAGCATTTGCCTCCGAAATACTAACAGTGCATTATATATTTAGTTTCAATTTAGAATTAGAAAGCATTTAGGTTTAATCCTCGATTTCAGAAAGCTCACAAGTTCTAATATTATAATTTATCAAAAGCACATTGTAGCACATTATCATTTTTTAAAAAACACTTATCGCCTCAATTCTTACAAATGAAGAATTTTATACATTACGAATCCAAAATTACAGTTATTTTTTTAGTTCTTATCGTGCGCAAAAATATAAGCGAACGCAAGACATATCATATGATAGGAACATTACAAAATCCAAATGGCATTATTTTAAATTGTCAGTCTATACAAAAAAATAATTTGCTCTTTATTTTTTTCAATAAACATTTTAAAGATTAACGATAAAAAATCAGAAATAGAATAAATATTAATTTCTTCTATTTTCGATAATAGATAAGATTCTTTTTTATTTTATTATATTAATTGTTTTTTTTATTCTGTATATATATATATATATATATATATATATATATATATATATATATGTATATACAGAATTATTACTGTAATTTTTTTTAACATATATAATTAGATAAAATCAAGATTCAATTTTTCTATTAATTTTTAATTATTATTTTTTATTTCAATATCTTTTTTGATATTCATCTATTTCTTTACGAAGATTATAATTATCGTTTGCATAAATCGATGTTTTTTAATATTAATTTTATGCTGAATGATGGCATATTTCCTAATTTTTTCTGAATTCTTTGGGAATACATTTTAAAACTCAATAACTAATTTTGAAAATTCAACTCATTTTGTTGTTCTGTCAATCTTTCTGCATAATGTTGATAAAATTCCTGTAAATGTTTAAAAATCTCTCCTTTACTCTTCTTTTCTCTCTCATTTTTTGTTCTGTTTTTGAATATTTTTTTTTCTTTTTTGAAAATAATTTCTTTTTCATTCACAAATTTTTTCTGAAAAAATTGAAAAATTTAATTGAATTTTTCTCAAGAAAATTAGTACTTAAAATAACCTTCATTCATATTAATCAGCAGAAAATCTTTTTCAAATTGAAATTAAAATTTTAATCTTAAAATTTTCTATCTTTAACAAAAAATTATATCGATCATAATTATTTTTTATTATTAATTTTTTCCAGAGATCGAAAGAATATTTTTAATCTGTTATATCAAAATTTATCTGGGGAATATGATCCATTCTCAAAAGATTTAAAATTGAACTTTATTAATTATAATATATAGCTTTAATAATTATGATATAATAATTATAATATAATTATTTTAATTTTTTAATCATTGACGATTTTTCAGACAACAGCCAATAAGTTCCAAGATGAATTCATTTTTAGCATAATGAAAACAGTAGGAATCGAAATCGATTCTCCCTTTATGTTGATTTCTTGTTTTCCTTTTTTCTTTTCTTAT
Source organism: Apis mellifera (assembly GCF_003254395.2). Lineage (NCBI taxonomy): Eukaryota > Metazoa > Arthropoda > Insecta > Hymenoptera > Apidae > Apis > Apis mellifera. Next base: position 165,661 of record NC_037653.1, read on the forward strand.
AATAGTTTTTTTTATAAATAATTTTATTTGTTACAAATCCAGCATGTTATAGATTCGTTATTTTTCTTTTTGATTCTCTTTTTTGTATTAATGGAAAGAAAAATTAATTTCTATTTTTATTCCGATTTATTCATTTAAAATCTTGAGATATAATCTCAATAGCTTGCATCTCTAGAATTTTAGTGATGTTAAATCTTAAAGATATAATCCATCGAGATACGAAGATTTTTTGATCTCTTCTAACGCTATAATGAATTAAAAAATGGCTAACTCATTCCACATTTCTGAAGAATAATCTGAAAAATTATTTGTGCCAATTTTTCAATCATGACAGCCAAGACGCTAAGATTTCTTCTTTGTTGTTAATAATTTTGGAACAAAATAATTTTTTTTTATTTTTCTTGAGATAATTTATAATTTATTCATAAGTATATTGATAAGTTAGTATGATATTGATATGAATTAAAATAATAATGCTTGAAAGTATATTCTCATTTCCTTTGAGATAATTTATAATTTGTTCATGAGAATATTTGATAAATTAATATAAATTATATAGTAATAGAAGACATATTTCAATTAAATACATTTGTTTGTTATTGAATATCTTAATCAGATTTGAGATGTTTTTTATTTAATTTTGAACAAGATGAATATAACATAAATTGTTTAGCTATTCTAATCAAGATTTAATATTCATTTATGTTAATTTTTGGATGTATATTTCTAAGAACTTCATAGCTCTTGTCTTCTTTGAATTAATATTTTTTTCTTTTAAAACTTGGATAAATTTTTTACTATTTTAAAATTTTACTTTGTTATTGTGTAATTATTAAAATGTTGTGTATTTATTAAAAACAACTGCATCTAAAGTTTTCTTAAAGATTCTATTATTCTATTTAAATTGCTAAGAATGATTGTTATGTATCTTATCTAATATTTGACATTTTATTATCAAAAGAAAAAATCACACGAATTTGAAAGAGAAATATCCTTTAGTTAATCGATGAATAATTTATGCAATTGGATATATATTCTTCCACTTTTGAATATTAATATCAATAGTATATTATCAATAGTATATAGTGAAATATTAATATCTATAGTATATTATCGATATTAATCGCCTCTATATCTATGTCCATTTTTGTAAATATTGCAATGATTTTTTTTTTACATAAATTTTTATTGGTGAGATAGTAGTCACCTTTCTCTATCTAATAAAGAAGTAAATTAATTTTTATAAATGCTATTTTTTTTAGTTGATCTTTTAAAATCGGTCATGGTCTATCAGAAAATGAATTACCAACAATGGTTTTTAATATTTTTTATTTGTATAGAGAGTATACAAATACAATATTACTATGAAAATTACTTCATATAATATATCTTATCAGTATTTAGTATTTAGTATTAGTATTTACTAAAAACAAAACACATTATATTTCAACTTACATGTAGTTTAACAGTTTTAGAAGCAATATCTATATAGTAAATATCTATGGATTGCAATAGTGACATAAAAACAGATTAGATATTACCAAACTAATTACTATTGAAAAAAGGCAATAATTTGATTAAATTATATTCCAATGATAGTATCAATGTTTTTAATAATTACTTTTAATAAATTTAGTAATTATTTTTATTAAATCTCTAACCTAAAAACCAAGCTACTTCCACTGATAACAATTGTAATTTTATCTCATATACATAGAAAGTGCATTAAAAGAAAATGACTTAAAAATGTCATTTCCTAAGAAATAAATCTATCTTTAATTCCATTCTTAATTTTTTAAAAAATGAAAAAAATATGACTCAAAATAGTTATGTCTCAGAAAATATTCAAAACATTTTCAAAGTTTTATAGAATACATTTTTTATATAGATAGATTATATAGATATAATCTATAGAACATTTCGCTTCTTCACAATATTTTTTAATTCTTAATTCTTAATAATCATATCAAAATTAATTTATCTTATTTTTCTAAAAGTGATCTTTCGAGAATTATTTAATCGTCATATACGCAAAGTTTAAATAATCCCGAAGAATTTGAAATTAATCATGAACAACAAGCTTTAGTTACCAATAAGACATCATGATTACAAATTTACATAAAATTTATTTAAAAAGCATCAAATTATACGCATTATTATTGATTTATAGAGAGAACAAGTAAATATTTATGTATAATGAAATTTTAAAAAATAAATTAAATTTCACTTTTTACATATTATTTCCCCAAAAGTACATACAATTAAATAATAATAATTAAATAATTAATTTAATAACGTCTATTTTTTTTAAATTCATAATAAAAAAAATTCAAAATTTCAATAATTTAAAATTTTAAATTATTGAAAATATTTAATTATTGAAAATAAAACATGAGATATAATGTAATTAAATCCTTATAATTTAAAAATATTGTTCGAATATGCAATTATGAAATATGATATATTTAGAAATATATAAAATTATATTTTTAAAATGATTTTTAAAATGAGATTCGCATTTATTTACGATATTCATTATTACGATAATGAAATTTCTTTCATTAATAAAAAATTTTTCAAAATATTATAAAAATTAATATTAAAAGAATTTATAAGATATAAAATATAAGATATAAAAAATTACTTACTCAAAATTTTGACTTATAATAATATAATAACAAAATAAATATTCAAGCGTTTACTCACTCGATTATATGTATATATTACATATGTTTCTGAATTCCATTCATATTTTCTAATGCTCGATACTCTTTTATTAATTTTTCAAAAATAATAGACCATATCATTTCTTTTGAAAATAATCTAACATTAATTTAATATTTAAGACATCAAATACACATATAAACTCAAATTTTATAATTTTTGGAGTTTATAGTTTATAGTTTATCCTTGTTGGAATCAATCCATAAGAACTTAAATATTTTTCAAATTTTTTTCAAATATGGCGATCAGATATTCACATACATACAACATTTTTTTGTTGCTAAAAGAATAGAATAAATAAATATATAAGACATATATGAAAAATATGTTTCTCTTTTCTATAATGTAAAATAATAAAAATATATATAATTTTTTAATTATAAAAAGATATATTTATAATAAATAAAAATTTTAAAATATTTAATTAATATATCGTTGACATTGTTTCATCAAAATTAATAATAATATCTATAACGTATAAAATATTGAAGAATAAATATGAAGATTGTCAAGACATATCAAAATTTAAATAAATTTAAATAATGAAATAAAATATGATTTTAAATCTATAACATTCTATTTTATCTAACCGTTCCATTTTATTAATTATGCATTATTTCATTTTTTATTTTTTATTTTCTAGACATCAACATTTATAATATTTTTAATATATACTACAAATTATAAACTAAAATGTACATAAATATATTTAGAGTTGAAATAACTTCAATATTTTAATAAATAGTATAGTAATTATTTAATAAATAGTAAATTAACTTCAATTTTCTATACTATAATAGATATAATATAATTTAATAATAATTTAATTGAATTAAAATACAATTTTTTAATTTTCTACATTGACTTCAATATATTAATGATAGTATTTAAATAAAAATAATAAAAATGCTTATGAGATATTGAATATTTGTTTCCAAGATTTTCAAGATGTAAAATGATAATTTAAAAATAATCTTTTCAGCGATTTCATAACCTAATTAACTAATTCAATAAGCTTAAGTATGTTGTTAAGTTCATCATTCTGAATTTTCCGCTATATATGTTATCATCGCTTTGCTTTCAAAAATACAAAAAATTTTTGATAAACTTAATAATATATTAATTTATATATTATAAATTAGATTTATAATTAATAATATATATTATATTCCGCATCTTACAATTAGATATTATTAATTTTTTGTATTTGAATTTTTGATACATATTTCGCTTTTATTAGTAATTTACATACATTTACAATATTTCGAAAATTTAAATCGAACGGAAATTATATGTACAGAGAAAATTATTCAGAATGATAACATATTTCAAGAACATTAAACATTACATTTCTAAATAATTACAAATAAAATATATCAATTTCACAGTTCAATGACAGTTATTATTATATTTATAAATGTAAAATAAATATATATTATATTCTAATAGTAATACCAATTCTAATAATATATTAGATATACTTTTTTTTGAACATATAAATTTTGAATACAAAAAATTTATTATCATAAATTTATTATCAATATATTGTACCATTATTAGCATATTAATAAATTATTGTAACAACATTAAAACGCAACATTAACACAAATAAATTATTGAATAGAAGATCTTAAATATTATAATCCCAATTATTAATTTATGATTATTTATCAATTTCGTTAATATAATGATAAAACAATATTAAGAAATTATATAATATATGATATGAATTAATATATTACATAAATTTACAATAATATATTTTTTGTATTATTAACTAATATAAATTAAACAATAATTGAACAATCTTTTAGAAATACATATCATTAAAATCAAAATTTAAAAATTTCAATATTATCAAAATATTATGTGAACATAAAGAAATTAAATTATAATAATAAATAATAAATAATTAAATATATATAATAATAATGTTTTATAATTTTATTAAATTTATAATAGTTCTAATAATCACTTTTAAAAATATTTTAGAAAGTAGTTTTATTACATAATATAAAAAAAAGAAATTTTTTTTAAATAGTTTATAACATATTTAATTATGTTATATAGTTAATTGAATTAAACTATATAATTAATAGAAACTGAAGTTTTAAATAAAAAAATTTTATAAATCATTATGTACTATTAGATACTAATAATATATTTACTATAATTTCTGATTTCAATAAACATATATATATAATATTATATCAATAAATCCAAACATATATTTGAAAATAATATAAGAAATATAATAATATAAATATTAATGAAAAAATATTAATATGTATTAATATAATTTAATATAAATTTAACATTGAAACAATAGATAAAAATTTACTATATAAAATACTATATAAAATGAAATAAATAGAAATACATAAATTTCTATTTAGATTATATTTAATATTTAAATGTGTTTAATATTTATTGTATAAATTATAATCTAAAATTATTATAAAATGTGAATAAATATCAATGCTTATTAAATTCAATATATATATATAAAGCATATCATCATAAGCAACAAAAGATTTAAATATTTGTTAATGTAATATAAAAAATAAAAAATATATCTAAATATATCTTGCTACATAAGAAGTTGATTATAAAATTTATATACTATAAAATAAATATAATTATATTATGTTAGTAAAATTGATGGTATACATTTTTAGAGAAAAAAATTATTACACTCTTTCAATTAAAAATTAATAAAATCTTAATTAAATGAAAAAGAAATTATTAAGATAACTTAAAACATTCTTTTCATATATGTAAAAAAAATTAATTAATAATATATAGATTGATATACATAAAATGATTAAATACATGTGATAAATATATTTAAAAAAAAGTAAAATAGATTCTGAAAACATCTTGAATAAGAGAATAGTTAAAAACGTATTATTTCGAGATAATTTATCGGTAATTATTTATTTTTAAACTATATATGATATATATTATTAAATAAAATACTTACCATTAATTCCATACAATTAGATACATGATATATTTTTAGCAAAACCATGTTTCAAATTATTACAATTTTATTCATTTCTATAATTTTTATAAAACATACGAGAAAATTATTATAAAATATATTTTTTTTTATCAAACAAATTATTTTTTTTTAAATAATTTAATTATTTTGAATTTTTTACTAAATATTTTACTTACAAAATTCAGATTGAATTTTTTCTTTAGTATATCACAAGTTTATTCCAGATTTTAGTTAACAGTAAACTCTATTGCTTCATATTTTTATTTGAGAGTAATAGAAGAAGAACTAACTAGACATGAAATAACATGATACGATTGCTACGCCGCCTATTGAGACCCATGTCTTAAATTACATGCGATAATAAATTGTAATTTTTATAATTATAATATTAAATATGATTTTTATCATTATTCTATTATCATGGATACAGAATTTTTTTTATCACTATACAATATAGTATTACGCTGCCATATGATGAAAGTCACAAGAATTTAACATTTAATGTCATTTAATATATATGTGAAAATATGCCTTAACATACGAGTCTTAGTGGCGCAATAATTGAATTATACTATTTTCTTTTTAATTAATTTTTTTTTCTTTTACTATTTACAAATAAAAATATAACAATATATCAAATTCTGAAAATCTAGAGTCTCATTTTGATAAAAATGAATTAAGGAAAAAATTCTTTGTTGGCATTTTGTCTAATTAATTTTGAATGGAAATATTGTATTTTTATAGTACTATCTATATTTATGAAAAGAGCCGCTATCATATTTTGAAAGTAATGAATTTATCTAGAAATAAATATTCATTAATAAATATTTTCATAAAAAGTTCTCATGAATCTTTTAGTAAACATTTTAATAATTACAATTTTTTTCTTGATTTTCATATCTTACAATAAATATATAATACAAAAAATATTAATACAATATAAAATATAATATAAATATTTATACAATATATTACGGATATTAAAATAAATTATTTACTAAATAAATAAATAAACTATTTTTAAATTACTTATATCAATTTTCAATAGATTTGAATCATTTAAAAATTCAATAGATTTTTACAATAAAAAATTCGTATGTGCAACATATACATCTAAACAAATAAGTTGAAATTTTATGATTAGGAAAGGAGAGAGAAAAAAAAATATAAAATTTTTGTTTGGAATCTTTATTAATTTTTGAAACATTGATAAAATCTAATATAATACAATATAATATAATACATTGAATTTTACTTATGTGTGAACGCCAATGTATAAATTAACATGATGCAGATCTATATTAATATATTAATATAAATATAATATAAACATATTACAGTAAGTGGTATTTAAAATCTATTTCTTTATGGATTGTGGATTATCTTAAAAATTTGTTATAGATTATAATTATAATATTTGTTATAATTTCGATCATTATAATTTTAATCAATGATTTTTTTATATCTTATTTTTGTTTGATTTTAGATTTGAGATATTTTTCGTTATAATTATTATTATTAATTGCATAAAAAAATTATTTATATAATATAGATTATAATTATTCTTATATAATATAGATTATAATTATCCTTATTATCTTATAGAAAGAATTATATCACACAATATTCTATGTTTAATAGTATAATCTATTCGTTACATTAGCTTAGATAAAATAAAGATAACTTTTTAATAGAAATCGCCAACATATATGAGACTTGCATATTTATCTATTATAGAGATTGTTTATAGGTTACTATGATATCTTTATTATCTTATATTAACAATAAATAAGCAATCGCATTGTGCTAACATATATATTATCAAGAACATATACATTATCAAGTACATACACGTAATTCAATATATTGTATCAAAAATTTTTATTATATTAATATTTTGGAAACTAATAAAATTTGAAATTAAAATTTTATATCCAAGATTTTTTTATTCTTCTTCTATCACCTAAAAATTTCAGCTCATTTGATTATCAAATGTATTTTTTTTATATTATAAATAATTTCTTTAAAATTGATTAAAATTATAATTATAAATATTTGAATATCTATAGAACCATCATAAAAACAAAATCTATTGTATTCCTTTTTGAGATAATTTCTCAAGTTCTATTAAAACATATGCAATTTGTATGTAAATGTTATGAAAAATTACTTATGTAAATATTTACAATTCTTTAAGTTATTTTCTAATCACATTTTTATAATATTTATAAGACTAAAATGTTGCAATATTAAATACAATATTTTTAAATTTAGAAGATGCTCAGAATCTCAGAAAAATTAAAATATAAAAAAATAGAATTTCATCAATAACTCGATTAAGATAAGTTTTTATTAAATGAAAAATTAAATAATATATTGCATATTCTATAAATATTTAATCATAAAAATATGAGTTTCTTGTCTTTTTTAAGAATCTGTTATGCAAATAAATATATTGTGATGATATACACGTATAACTAAATGTTTTAATTTTATCTTTAATATCTCGCTTTTTCTAATGCAAATTTATATCTTCTTATGTTATCATAGAACATATAAAGTTTTTTCATATTTTAATGAAACTCATTTTCTTGTTTTACATTTTTTTAAAACAAACTTTTTATATTGAATTAAATATAAAATTATTAAATAGAAAAATAGATTTATTATTGATTTTTGTAAAATTATATATCAAATTCTATAAATAATAAAAATTATTTTCATTAAAAAATAAATATTAAAGATTTGATCAATTAAAATAAAAATATTGAATTTTATTAAATCAAAATAAATTAATCACTCAAAATTTCAACATTGCTAAAAAAAGAATCTGGACAACCAAATTACGTTAAAGTGCTTTTAAAAAAAAAAATTTATGCAGAATAGTCAAAATAATTTGAAGATACTGTATAATCAGCATGATAATTATCGACAAAAGCACAGTTTAGACTTGGCAATAATGAATTATATTTTAATTATTATTGTGATTACAAAAAATGATTATATAATCATAATACTTATAATCATTTACATATATACAATTCACAGTTTAAGAATAATAATAATAAATAGTAATATTAATAAATATCTTTTAATAGAAAAAATTGTTTCTTTTATATAATACTTCTCTATTATTTTATTATTATATTCTCTATTATTTTCTCTATTATTTTAGTTTTAATTTTTATCAAGAGATTATTATCACATGCAACAATAATAAATGTAGTAAAAATACATAGATTATTAAATAAAATGATAGTGAATTACTTCAGCAATATTATCTTTTAGTTATCCAGCATTTCCATATTTTATACCTTATATACATTTCAATTTTTTAAATTATTCTCAAACAATTTTTTATAATAATAATTTTCTAATAATTTTTTTTCATTGTATAATATCTTTTGAATTTTTCATTACATTAACAATTTTCTTATCATTCTCATTATATATCCTATCATTTAATTGAAATACTATTATAATAATTGAAATATATTCAATTTAAAACTATTCAAACTATTCAAAATTTTAATTTTGGATAAAACAATAATTCATATATATTATTTTCAAATTCTTGAAATTTAACTTGAAAATTAGTAATTTTGATGAATAAATATTAAAAAAAAAAAATTCTAGTATTAAGTCAAACAAATTGTTTCAAAGATAAAATGCAAAATAAACATTAAATAGAAAACAAAAAAAAGCATATTTAAGCTTAATAGGGTATTATTTTGTAAGTTTAATTTTGTAAGTTTGTGAATATTACTTACTCGCTTAACTCGCGGTATGGATGTTGCCATCTATCGACCGAAGAATGACATTTGATGATCACGTGTGCAAAATATACGAGTGTGTGTCCAAGATGGATCATGTGCAATTAATTTCTAATATTTTTTGTAAAGTTCTCTATAATATACTAAATATATGGGTCCAAAATACAAATTTCATTCCATACAGAATATCACGAAAAAAAATAGTATATTTAAGCTAAATTTAAGATATTCAATATTTTGTGAACCAGAAGCAAACAACAAATAGTGTTTTATGTTACAAAATTTGATAATATCAAAATAAATTAAATGATAAAGAAATTGCAAAAATTATAGAATTGAAAAATCAAAGTCCTAATCATTTCTAAAATCTCACGAATGCTAAAAAAAAAATTATAAAGTTATTTATAATTAATTAAAAAATAAATTATGAAAAAAAAAAGAATTTATAATAAGCTAAAAATTTTATTAGATCGTGAAAAATCATTCGTGTAGTTTTAAATTCAACATTAATAGCAACACAAATTACTTATAAAATATTAATAACAATTAATATTTGCAATTTATATAAAATTTTATATATGAAATGATCAAATTTATTATAGATTATAATAAAAAAAATTTATGAAAGAATCGAGGTAGAATTTGATAAATAATATTTTTCAAAAAGTTTATATATATATAAAAGTTTTCTTTTTAATCAATTATATGCATAAAACATTTTTACAATTATAATATATTAATTATATTAATTATATTAATTATGATTTGCGATAAAAAATAAAAATATACAAATACTTTTTATTAGAAATAGTAAGAGAATAGATAAGCGACAAATCAAAAAAAACGACATAAATTCTTTTTTTTTTAAGTAGAAGGAAATCCTTATAGGACACTCTGGAATAGTGTCGGACTTTTACCGACTAAAACTCTCATGATGGTTTTCTACTGACATCTCCAGAAAATTTTTTATCAATACCTCCTTATCTCATTGAGATTCATTTCCAGAGGGAGCGGATCTCTATGCCTCATCGAACAGTTTATTTGGTACATCGCATTCATTCATTTTGGTACTTCGCATAGTAGTATTTACCCCTCAAAAGCGAAAAAAAGTCTTTTTTCATAAGTATCCAAAAAAATTTTTATATAAATAATTAATTGAACATTTCCATAGTATAATATATTTTTTTTTCACATTTTTTAAATTTTTAATCAATTTTCAAATTGCTGAAAAATTAAATTATTATTTATAATTTTATTTTTTTAATTTCATTAATTTTTAATTAAAATAAATATGACTATTAAATATGTATTTGATTGTGTCTTAGATATATATTGTACTAAATTTCATTTTGAGTTAATTGATATTGTTGGAATTATTTTTTAATATTTTTTATTTTCAATCTTAATTTTAAAAAAAATAAATAATAGAGTTAATGTTTTTTCTGGTATCATTATAAAAAGCAAAGTCTTAGCTTAAAAATAAAAAAAAAAATTAGCTGTTCAATAACAATATTACCTCAAAAACTCAATAGCTATAAATTCATCGAAATTTTCGTGTAAAATTATTGTGGTTTAATACATTAATTTTTGTCAAAAAATAAATTTTAAAAATTTTAAAAATAAATTTTTTATCACTCTTTAAGTCACTTTGAATATTATAAAAAAGTTTCCTAAAGTGGAAACAATACAAAATATGATTCGTATTCAATCAGTCTGATGATTTTCATATACAATGGCAGTGAAAAATCTAAACAATGACAACACGTACTCGAAGATGTGAAATCCTTTTAAAGATAGACTTTTTCTTATATAAATAAATACATTTTCGAGTCCGGGCAAGATACACAAACAAAAAACTCATTAGTCATTAGTCGTTAGATAGATTAACTGATTGCAAATTTCGTCTAAATTAGAAAGTTAATTTAATCATTATAGATTATTATAGTGTAAAAATAATAATATAATATAATAATATAATACTATATAATAATAATATAATAGTAATATCATAAGAATATAATAATATAACATAATATAATAATATAATAATATAATAATATAACAATGTATAATATAATATAAAATATATTATATTTAATAGTTTATACTTGTCATAATTATTATAAATAATATTTAATTTAATTTATAATTGTTATAATTAATATTTAATTTAAATTAAAATTAATTATTTTGTGAAATTTTATGAAATTTTATGAAGTAAACTGAATGATGGAATTAAATGAAATAAGTAAGTAATTAAATTATAAAATCATGATTATAGCAATTTCATATTATAGCAATTAGTGTTATATATATTATTGAATATTTTGTACTTTCTTTACATAGTTTTTTTCATATTTCATTTTAAAAATTTGTTTATATTGTATATAATGTCAAATCCAACAGATATTAAAATTATGACAATGATGCAGTTATATCAAATCAGCATGAAAATGGAACATTTAATGAAAAATTCGACTTTTTGAAAAGTACATTGTTAAATTCCGAAAAATATTCAAAAAATTTAAAAATTAAATTAAAAAATTTGAGATATTATTATTTATATAACAATAAATGTAAGCAAATAGATGATATGATTTATTCGTAAGCCAAAATCAAAATTACATAACTACAACTACAAACTACAGATTTATCAATGTTGACAAATAATGAAAGACGGCCAAAAAACCTTTTAATACATTAACTGAACGTGGAAAAAAAGCAAGGATAAAAGAAATCTAAGGAATTTTAGAATAAAGTTTTATTATAAATTCTAAATTACATGAATCAATTCGATAAACATTTCTAAATTGATGCATGATCTCCAACAGAAACAAAAAAAATTGAAGAGTGCATACATAAAAAATTAAGAAAATAAAATAAAAAAATTATCATTATTAAAAGTTTTTGCAATATATATAGATGTTGACTTATCTCAAATATGAAATATGAAATTCGTATAAATAATAAAAAGTTTTTTCCTTATTATTCAAAAGCAAAAATTACATTATTTCAAGCAGCAAAAATTACACAATTAGAGAAGCATTTCATGTGACAGCTATTTTTACTGAAATGAAATTAGATTATACGACTTATTAAACCATATAATAGACAGATTATTGGCATATTTAAGTAAAATTAATGAAAATTTACATGAAAATAAACATATCTTATTAAAAATGATATTAAAATGGAAATGCGATAATTCGCGACAAAAAGAACAAACAAAAATTAATTTTAAAATAAATTCTGATTACAAGTTATCCAAAGTTCAATGATTTTTATATGATTAAATTCTGATAATATTATAATTCTATCTTTTTATCTTTCAAAATTTCTGTAACTTTTTATAATTTTTTTATAGTATATATTTGTAATAAACTTTGCTTTAAATGTTTTTATAACTTTTATATAAAAAAATTATATGGAAAAATCTTATATTATCTTTGTTATTGTTGCTCTATCAGACTTTGATTTGAAAAAAAAATTTAAGAATAAATTAATAATTTATACATTTGAAGATAATAAAATTGAAAATAATAAAAAACAATTTTAATATTTTCTAAATTAAATTTCATTTATAAAAAATTAAAATTTTTTTAAATTGAAGAATTTGAAATAAAATATATGATGGTAATAACACCATTCCCAAATGATGCAAAGTTAGTTTGATTAGATGCAAAAGTCATTACTAATATAATATCAAGGATGAAATGTTATATTTTTAGGGCTATTTTAAAAGATTTTAATAATTTACTAGAAAAAGGAAATTGATGCATTAAAATTTCGTTTATTGATTTTATATATGAGAATAAGCTTCTTTGAAAGTTTGTTACATTTAGCATTTAGTATTTAACATAAATTATCCGTTAAAAACGTTAAAAAATTACAAATAAAGACCGAAATAGATAAAAATATAATAAATTAAAAAAAATAAATTCAGGACAAATTTAAAAAAGGACTTAATAATTGATGTACCAAAGTAAGAATATGGTAGGTATATTATTTATATTAAATATATAAAAATATATTTTACATTAAAATAATTTTATAAAAGATAATTTATAATATTTTTAGGATATACAAATGATGATAATACGAGTCGTTGATTTCTCACAAATTATAAATTATCGGCTGAAATAGATTCTGATTTACGTTTAATAAGAAGGTATTATATTAACTGAAGTCAATAACAAATTGAAATTTTTTTCAAAAACTATTTCCAAATTATTTATCAATTTTTCAATTAAAAGTTTTATCTCTATTTTAAAATAATTCTTCTCATTAAAGGTTTATTTTGAAAGCTATATCAAGTGGTTACAATGTTGATGAAAGGATAAATTTAAAATCTACACAAACAGTAAAATTGTATATTTATATCCATGGTATTCAATAACATTGAACAAAATACTAATTCATGACCCAATAGTAATGCAAAATGCAATTGGATAATTATTCGAAGAAGTAGCAGAAATGCAAAACAAACATATCCGTTTGTTTTGTTTACATTATGCAAGAAAATTTTCTAGAAAATAATGATATTTTATGCAGGTAAGATTAGATATCAATACTTGAATTTTTTACTATTTGAATTTAAATTTGATTCAAACACTCAATTATTATTTATTTTAATTATAAATAGGTTGCTACTTACATCGGATATATTTCAAAAATGTAAATAGTAAGTAAAAAATCACAAGATTTTTTACAGAAAGCAATGAAGTTATTCTGACACAAATTTCTGAAGATGAAGACAATACAGATATATTGGATGAAGAATATTATATATTAGAGCAATTAAAAAAAAATTAATATGTAAATTGGAGTATAAAATAAAATCAGATATTCAATATTATATCAAATCTATAATATTATAGAAATATAATATTTTAAATTTTATTTTCTTTTGCAATTATTAAAAAATATATTAATTTTTTTTTCTCTTTTTAATTTATAATATTATAAGAAAAAATCGTACAATATCAATCAGTTTACAATAATGATCAATATTCTCTTATAAATATTATAGAGAATAAATAACATTTCTTTAATAAAAAATAAATATAATATATTATGTTATTTAAAAAAAAAATAGTATTATCAGGTTATTTAAGTTAGTTGGTAATGATTGACTTTTCTTCTAATGTTTTTTGTTAATGGTTTTTATTAGTAAAAAACTGAATCAGGTACGATTTGATATCATCATCATTATTGAAATTTTTACCATTCAAGGAGTTTTGTAAAGATGTAAAGAAACAAAAAGTAATCAGATAGTGCAAGGTCAGGACTATATGGCGGATGTGACAAAACATCCCAACCAAACTCCAATAATTTTTGCCGAATGACCAAAGATGTGTGTGGCCTTGCATTGTCATGATGGAATACAACATCTTTTCGATTTGTCAATTCGGGCCGCTTTTCTTCAACTGCATTGTTTAATTTCGTTAGTTGTTCAATGTAGACAACAAAATTGATCGTTCGGTTGGGTAGTAAGAGTTCAAAATAGACAATTCCTTCGTAATCCCACCAAACTGATAACAAAACCTTCTTTTGATGAATACCAGTTTTTGATGTTGTTTGAGCTGGTTCACGTGGCCTGCTCCACGATCTTTTCCGCTTGATATTGTTGTAAACAACCCATTTTTCATCGTCAGTTATCAGTCGTTTTAAAAATGGATCATTTTCATTACGTTTCTTTATCAAATCGCAGCTGTTAATGCGTTGCATTAAATGCTTTTCTTTCAGTTCGTGAGAAACCCATGTTTTAGTTTTCGAGTTTTTGAACATAGCCAAGTTGTTTTAAGTGGTTTTCAATGCGTTTATGTGATACATGAAGCTTCTCTGCAATCTCACAAGTTGTACTGTGACGATCCGAATCGATTATGATTTTGATTAGGTCATCAACTTCAACTGGACGACCAGAGCGTTTTTCGTCTTTGAGTGAAAAATCACCAGAACGAAATTTGTCAAACCAATTTTGACACTGCCGTTCTTTTAAGGCTTCGTCGCCATAAACAGCACATAACTTTTTGTGAGTTTGCGATGCCTTTTTCCCTTTGAAAATAAAAAAGCAAAATATGACAATAATGTTCCTTTTGATTTTCCATTTTTCAACGAACGCCAAACGAAAACTATGCAACCGATCAAAAAACTTTTTTTACTGATTGACAGCTGAATTGCCAACTATCAAATAACAAAATGTGTTTTACATTTGGACTACGCCAGCAAACCTAAAAATTCAACTGAAGCCATCTATGAGTGAAATCCGCAATTACTTAGTTGCCAACTCAATATTAAAGGGCATTCGACAGACATCCAGTTATTTGCTTATATCTACCAAACCACTACAATATTATTATTGTAGACGAATAGTTAAATAATTGTATATTATAATTATATTAAATTTTATATGATTAAAAAACATTGTTATTGTCTCTATTTTTAATAATTTATTTATAAATGATCTCAAAAATATAAATTTTATTAATTATTTATATATATTCATAAGATCACAAATATAATATTTAATAGAAAATATAAAAAAAAACATTAAAAAAACATTAAAAATATTAAAAAAAAATTAAGAATAAATATACGATTTCACTCAAAAAATAATTTTTTCCGCTGTTGAGAGATAAATATTCCGCGTGTGTGCGTCGATTAAACTTTATATCAATTATTGTCATTCACAATTATCATAATGAAATTTATAAATTGATGAAGTTTAATATCAATAAATTGTTGTCAATAAAATACTGTTCAAACAATTTTATGTCAAAAAAATAACATAATTAAATAATTATTCTTAATTGTATTGCAATTAGAATCATTAATATACCAAGTGTTTATATGAGTTCTTATTTGTTTGTAATGATTATAGTGTTCTTATAAAATTTTTTATTATGATTTTTATAGATAAAATAAATATGGATCGTGTAAAATCAATCAAAAATTTTATTAATTTGTAATATATATCTCATTGTTACATAATATTTATAAACAAATTCGCAATAAAAAGATGCAAAATATAATGTAATTTTAAAATAAATGTTTTTGACTGGAATATAGTTTATTTATAGTTAGTTTTCAATAATAAAACTAATTTTCGTTATTTATTGCTTTATAAATTATTTTCTTATGATTCATATTCATCGATTTTTAATAAAAATTTCCTTATGCACAAATTGGAATTAGTTTAGAGAATTATGTTATTTCATTATTAAAATATCGCGCTATCGAAGTATATTTTTTACATAATTATGTTTTTTATATATTTTTTTCAATTATATATTATGTTATTATAGTTTAAGTATATAAATAAATAAGTTTAGATATCGAAATTGATGAATATAAAATATCTACTATTTTAAAAGACGTATAATTATCGTAGATCTTTGATAATTTTAAGAAGAGATATTTATTTATTAAATCGTATATT
Organism: Apis mellifera; assembly: GCF_003254395.2. Taxonomy (NCBI): domain Eukaryota; kingdom Metazoa; phylum Arthropoda; class Insecta; order Hymenoptera; family Apidae; genus Apis; species Apis mellifera. The sequence goes on from NC_037653.1 coordinate 182,600, forward strand.
TATTGTTGAAAATTGATTAGCAAATTGTTAAATGTTATAAAATAAATAACAATATTATGCTAGAGAATATATAATTGCTTGCAAGTTTATTAATATATTATTTAATTATAAATAACTAAAACTATAGCTTTATAAATTTTGATATAAATATACACATATTTAATATAAAATATAGTGATTAATATTCTAGGATATGATCCAAGAAATATTATATTATGTTATTAGTTTTAAATGAAAAAATATATTTCTCAAACATATTGATATATTTTTCTAAAATTATGATAGAATTTATTGTATCTATCAACATACATATAATATATATACAAATAAGAAAATATAATATATAAAATTCATATAATATTTTATTTTTTGTATCTCTATTCATTATTAACAATTTGAGAGGTAATTGGTTTGTTAATGATGTTGTATTTGATTTTTTTTTTTTTTTTGACTTAATAATTCAATCTTGGAGGAAAATTTTCAGAAACCCAATTCTTCGTAGTGTCTTTTTTTCAATTCGACTAAAAATAGATTATCTGGTACAATGGTCTGAACAATTTTATAACTATTTCAATCCAGTTGAGGATAGATTACACTGGTCGCTGATGCAATGATCGAAGTAATTTTGTGGCATATCCAATGTATTATTGCTCTTTTGGTTTTTCAAATTGATTTAATTGGGCGGTAGAGAACCTTTACTGAAGATCTCGTTTACATGTAACGGAATTGAATAAAGGAAAGATAGTAGGACTATTATTGATATAGTAATTGTTAGTACTATTATTACTATTACTGGTGATGAGGTTAGAGTTGGAGTCTCGGGTAGGACAGTTAATGAAAATTTGATAATTGGATTATATAGGAGTTTATTCCTGCTGAAGTTCAAGGTATTCGGCAGCATAAAATTTAATATCTTGAATTTAATATTTAGCTAGAGAATCTAGGGTCCTGGATAGATATGGCATATTGGTTTTGTAATGAGTCTTCCAAGTAAGATGATCTGATACCAAGTTGAATATTATCTTTGAAGACCTTGAAGAAATGCTTTTGCACTCTCTAAAAATTCAGCAAGTGCGTTTTAGAAGCATCGGATCACAAATGTACTCCGTAGGTCATCACTGTCTCACATTTTGTATATTAGTGATTTAAGTTCTTGGTTCAAAACTGAACGCTGACCTATAAGGATATTGGAAACAGCAATCGTCGCCAAGACTTTTTTTCGTCTATCCGTATTGCTACATCCCATCGTAATCAAATATTATATTCAGATATCTGACTTTCCTTGTTCACAACATAGTGCTTGTTGATCATAATTGGAAGAATTGATTGATCATAATTGGAGAAATTTTTTTTAAGTGTTTGGTTTTTCTGGTGAATAATATTGCCTGAGTCTTGCAATTTTGCATCTTGTTTAGAGTTATCTTTTTTGAAGAATCTTGTTATGAGATTGAAATAGTTTTTCGAATATTCTGCTAGTATTAAGTAGTTAGAATGCACTCAATATCGCACTCAGTATCATCAGCCATCAATGAAGTTTCAGTGCAGGAAGAAATGAATTAATATATAATAGGAATAGTAATGACCTTAGAAATAAGTCTTGAGGAATATCAATCCTTATTACTTTTAAATCAGATGTGTATTTGTTATGTATTTGCACAAAAAATAATCTGTTATGTAGGTAAACATATAAGAATTTGAATTTGATTATATATTAATCCGTACTGAATTTATATGAAGCCATACTGAATAAAAGGCCTTGTTTAAGAGGACCATATTTGAGAATCTATTTGTATTCATATTATGACAATGATATTGGATTGTTCTTATCAACTGGTGGAATGTTTCTCTCTGAAATCGAATTGTTTGTTAATGATAATATTGTTTTTATTAATGTGTTCTATGACTATTGTGTATACTGTTTTTCCAGCATTTTTATCGATAGTAGATTTGGCTTGTAACTTTTGGAGAGTTTGTGATTTTTTCCCGTTTAAAGATGAAAATCATTTTGGCAATTTTTCATACCAAAAGCAAATAGAATGTCATAATGCAAGTCCTGAAAATGTAGTACAACTGAAAACTTACGCTGAATGATACTTTTTTCAATATTTCCAGGGAAATTTTATCTCTTGTTTTATAATCGCTTGTTTTATGAGGTTTGAGCCTGGTAATATATTTATAAATGACAATAGATATTTAAGAAATTCCTCATTAGATGATGAGTTGAGATATTCCTTAGTATGGACATGAAAGATCTTTAATTCTTCATTGACTTTTGCCTGTAGTAATGATATTGAATTGTAAACTAGTAAGTCATATATAGTACTGAACTAATCCGCTATAAAGGAGACTTTTTTTTCATTGTTGGTGTGGTTGGCGTTTAGACTATCTTTTATCGGCATTGTATTAAATTATCTTTCTGTAAATAGACTAAAATAGTACTTCATTTTTACTTTGGCTTGATCATGGGTCTTTCTATTTAAAATGGATTATCCTTTTTTTAATTTTTTAATATTATCATAATATGGATGAATTTTGGTGCGTTGCCAGAATGTCTGACTGCGTTTGTTAGATTGATAAGCTCTTTCAGCTCTGAATCTAGGAAGGTGAATGATCTAGGGCATTAATATTAAACCTATCACTACTGGTTAAATTATTTTCAAACTTTTACACGTATTTAAACATATTTAAACGTTATAATATCAAATTTTATATTTTCCTAAAATAAGCATACAATATATTTTTCAGAATTTACTTTTAATTTTTTTTCTAAGAAATATTATATTCTGTCTTATCGCGGTCAGTCAATAAAATATTTTATTTATTCTTTTAAATATATACAATCAGTATAAAGAAAAGACTGTCTGAAGATCGGATGACAATTGAAAGCAATAATAACAAATAATAATAATAGTAGAATACAAACTCAAGAAGAAAGCGTTGCAGAACGTTTCATGTGCAAATGTTGAAAAAGAAAAAGTAAAACAGTAAAACTGACATTTTGTATTCTATAGGATATTCTATGGAATATATGTTATTCTATGATGAATATTTAAAAATGTCAAAGCATTTCAAAATTATGGAGTTATTAGAAAAAATAATGGACATAGAAGATGACAATGTGCAATAAACAAGAAATTTCCGTAACTAAAAACAACATGGAAACAACTATTATTTATTACATGAAGATCTATTTATTATAAGAGAATTAGATTTAGACAACGATAATAAAGAGGAAAATATTATAAATAAGAGTCCAGAGCAAAAAAGAAAAAGATTATTGTTGACATCCGAAAGTGAGGCTAATGTAGAAGATCAACATATTGAAATTGCGCCCGAACAAGAACAATTTGGGAAGAAATAAGTGAAAATTCCAAACCTGGCAGGATACCAGTTCATAATATTTTTAAGGATATTTCAAATCTGATAGATATGCTAAACAATATATAATGAAAGGAAAGTAATGAAGAAGTAAAGGCAGCTTTTCTTTTATTATTGATCGTATAACAGAAGAAAAAGCAGTTAGAATAAATTAGAATATTGAGAAGTAAGTAGAAATTAAATACAACAAAATTAAATGCATTTATTGCTTTGCTCGTGGTGCATGTCAAAAAAGATGTCTCATATTTGCAGAATAAAATTTGAGGATCCGTTTTTTTTCAAAAACAATGAAATTACTTTACTGAAATTATAAGGTTTATATGAAGTGAATGAAATAAAGAAGAACGAAAGAAGCCAGCGTTTACAAATTAATAAATTTGCTATGATATCTACAATATGGGATCGATTTATAGAGAATTCACAAAACCGTTATAAATCTGGTAATACATTATTATGAATAGTTATTTCCATCGAAGACTAAGTGTGGATTTATCCGATATATGCCGAACAAATCGGACAAATTTGATATAAAATTCTGATTGGCGTGTGACGTCAATAACAAGTATATAATAAATGGATTTCCCTATTTGGGAAAGGACGAAAGAAGAGAATATTCAATTCTATTTAGGAAGTTCATTGTTTTGAAACTTATGAAACATTATTTCCATTCACAGAATGCAGAAAGAACGTAACAACAGATAATTTTTTTACGAGTGTATCATTAGCCACAAAGCTATTTACAAAAAATATTATATAATAATTGTTGGAACAATCCGTGGAAATAAGCAAAAAAGTTAACCAAAGAACAAAAAGACAAAATGACTGAATTTTCAAGCAGATCATATTTCTCTTACTGTATAAAAATAAACCAACAAACAAAATGTTTATATTTTTATGCATAAATCGATAAAAATCGAAAAAAGTAAGAAACGTATACAGGAAACGATTAGCTTTTATAATAATATAAAATTTGATGTAGATGTGATGGATGATGGTAAAGAAATACAATACGAAATCGAAATCTTTTAGATGGTCCCTCTAGATATTTTTCAACATTTTGGACTAACTGGAATAAATGCTTAGATTTTGTATAAAGAAACAGCGGATAAAAAAAATTTCGAGGCAAGAATTTTTATTCCAATTAGTTAGAGCTCGATGCCGAGTATCAAAAATCGCGAAAAGAAAACTAAAGTACTAAATGTACTAAAACTATCAACAAGTTTAGATTCGTACGTATGAAAAACTTGTCAAGTAAAATATTGTAAAGGTTACAAAACTAAGAAAATCTGCTCGAGATGCAAAAAATATGTATGCAGCAAATATATATTTAAGAATAAAATAAAATAAAATAATTTATAAAAAAATGTAGCGAAACTGAAGATATTTCTCTTACTAAATAAAAGTTTAATTTTACTCTTTTTCATATAATTTTAGATATGCAGTATAAAGTCTGGTTTATTAATTAGAAACATTGAAAACTAATCTTTCAGAAATATGTTGGGAAAAATGAAATTTCTTTAAATTTATAAGTGAAATTATATAAAAATAAAATTGGACGAAATTTTATAAAACTTCTTCATTTTATATAATACATTTAATAATAAATTAATCATTATCATAAAAACGATAATTTTTTTAATCATCGGACATTTTGAGCGCAGTATACAAGAATAGATATACAAGAACTATCTATAATATATATATTTAGTGTTAAATCACTATTCTGATCATATTTTGTCGAAAATTGCGAATTATAACTGCCAAACTTCATTATTTTTAAAATATTGCTCAATAATGAAAACGCATTATTCTTTTGCATAATTCATGCTTCATTTTTAATAATCCTGAATTGTCAGCTGCTACACACAGTCTTTTTTTTTTGTTAGCAACACTACACAAATGGTGCAAAATTCAAATCTTGTATGAATTTTGGGATAACTTTTATGAATATTTCGATTTTATCAAAAAGAGAACGATAGCTTGGGTTTTAGGAATTTTAACTAATTTTAATAACTGGAAAAGTGATGCTGTTTTTGAATAGATCATTTATATCGTTATTAGAAATATTTAAGAATGTGCTATTGAATTTCTAAGAAGAAGAAAAAGGGAGAGGAGGAGGAGGAAAAAGATAGCCATAGTTCACTCAACTCCTCTTGAAACATCGCTGTATGATTTTAATGTGTATATGAAAACATTATTTACCGTCGTTCTAATTGTAGATTCAGGAGGAACATATTTATTAACGCGATCTTCAAAAATTTTCTTCCTGATGTATGTCAACAATTTTGGGTACTCAGTGTAGTTTACCGTATGTTCATCACCAGTTAATATAATACATGGAGAAGTTTACTGCATGATCTAGTGAGATATGCTTCACTGCACTTGATACACATTGGGCTCTTGAAGCAATTGCTCGAGGCCAAATGCTTGACAATTGTAACACTGAATGTAATCCACTACACTCGGAACTGGAACAAATATCCGGCTTTTCTAATAGTGGTTTAAACTTAGTACTTGGTGAAAAAATAATTTTATAGAATTAAATGAATTATTACCTATTATTTTCAGGGAAATGCAACTAAGTTTCGTTTCGGTCTTTTAAAATAACGGAAACAGATTTTTCATTAAATATGCCTGAAATTTGATTTCTGCCTTTAGAAGATTTCTTAGCCTCGGAGAAAGTTTTTGCAGCCTCAAAGTGGAGTTGAATCTGAACGCGAAAGAATTTGAGATAGAAGTATTTTCCGATTGAAGATTCGAGTTCCTTGCTAAAATTAATTACCTCTTTGGCAGCAATTTTGATGTATATAGGTGGTGGTCGAATCGATTTCAAGGTTTTTGTTAGTGTTAAGGTGCTTCCTGAATTATTTGAATCTAGTTCCATATTGATATTCTTGTAACTATTCTTATTATTATTAATCCTTAACTTATAATATCATGTGAGAAAAGTGATATATTAATTAACCAAACTTAAACACTAAACCCGTGTGAGATACATAACGATAGTTACGCAACAAACTTACTAATTTTCTTGGCATTCGGACATATAGATATATTTTCTTGAAAAATATTTAAAAAATATCTTTAAAAATTCGCCGAAAAGAATAAAATTAAATGTTGTCGATGACAATAAAAGTTTTGTTAATATCGCAAAAATTGATTTTATAAATATTTTAAATAGTGATAGTGATACTTTCTTTCTTCTGCGAAAACATTGTAAGCGACTGATTATAAAAGATGATACCGACAATGAAGATCATAATCATCAACAATCAGAGCTAGATTAGAAAAGAGAAACCTAATGAAGTAATGGAACTATATGGAGATTCCTGGCATAAAAATGGCAACTTTAAATCAATTAGGTAAAAAGAAAAAAGAATTAGATCTTTTTAATATAATATTTGATAATATATTTTGGGAAAATATTGTTACGGAGATCAATATGCAAATCAAATAATGAATAATAAAAATAAAAGATTAAAAATAGACGAAACGTCGTTTTCTAGATTGTGAAATCAAAATAGTAATAAAAATTAAAATATATTTTGCATTATATATAATAATGGTTGAAGTTAAGAAACAACAACAATTCAAATGAATTGGTTTAAGAGAGCAGTTGTAAAAATTCAACGATGCTCTTCAAAAGATTTCTGTAAATAAATAGATATTTTTGCAGATAACAATTCGGCTAATAATACAGATAAATTATGTAAAATAAAACCTGTGATAAATTTTTTTAATTAAAAATTTAAAGAAATATATATAATGCAAGAAGACAATGCTATCGATGAATCGTTAATGAAAAATAAGGGATGCTTATCCTATAATCAATTTAATCCATCGAAAAGAACGAGATTCGGTATAAAATTTTATAAATTATGTGAGTTAAAATCAGGTACTGCTAAAATTTTAAAATAATATATAATAAATTGGTAGTGATAAAATAAATTCTAGTGATAATGCATTCAAAAGTCAGGTCAAAGAATTATTACAGCTAGTATTACATAAAGGATATATTTTATATTTAGACAACTAATATTCTTCACTAAAAGTGTTTAAAACTTTAATTAATAATAAAACTAATGTTCTTGCAACAATATGCTCGAATAGAAATAATATGCCAAATGATTTTTGTAAAATAAAATTAAAAAAAGATGAATGTAGAATAAAAAGCTGCAATGGCATACTAGCATTGAAATGGAAAGATATAACGAAACGAGATGTTTATATTCTGTCTTCAAAACACGAAACAGCTGAAATGTCTGAAAAAAAAAAACAAAAATCAATTCAATTATACTTTAAAACTAAAATGTGTCATTGAGTACAATAAGGAAATTATTGAAATTGATCAGTAAGATTAAATGTTAGCGTGCTTCTCTGATGAATGTATGTATGATGAAATGTATGAAAAGATACCGAAAAATTTTCTTTTCTCTATTTGATATTGCTTAATTCCTACCTTTTATTTAACAAAATAAATACTAACAAAAAACAAAATTACGTTGAATATAGAATTAAAATAGCGAAATTATTAATAAAAAATATATCGTTATTAGAGTACAAATGAAAAGAACGATTATCGAACGGAGATTTACCAGAAAAACTGCACGCGAATCATTTCTCCAAACAAATAGATCCAACACCATCAAAATCAAAGCCAGCAAGATCCTATAAAAACATAGCAAAACAAAAAATGTGAGAATGCAAAACATGCATTATATGTACTAATAACCTTCGAAAAATATGATCTAAGATTATTAAATTTTTCTACATTTTATCAAGACATTAATAATAATTTAAAATATGTGTTTATTTAGAAATTGTATTAAAAATGTTATTTTATTATTCATTTTAAAATAGTTTTTCTTGTTCAATAACCATTTGATAATAACTATTTATTAATTTTTTGTCCTATAATAACGAATGAGATTCCTAGTAAGATACTTGAGTCAAAAACAATAAGCACTGACTGATATTTCGTTCAGATCAAATGTAAACAAGAACATGGCTCGTGATATTTCATACAGGACAAACATAAACATACGAGTCAGACTCGTAGTTCAGTTGTTTTCGATATTTTTTTACCTTAATTACGTGTAATTTTTCGTTACATTTACACGTTATAATTTCTAAAAGAATTAAATAAACCTTATATCTATCATGTTAATGAAAAGAAAATTTAATATGGATGATAGTAATAAGAAGTGTATTATTATTGCGGATAGTGATTCGGTAGATCTTTCTGATAATGATAGCGATAGTAGCGATATTGTATTTTTTGTACGAAAATGTCCAAGAAAATTAATCATTGAAGATAAAACCAATGATAAAAACAATATCAATCATCAATTATGGAAGGAGTGGATTTGGAAAGAAGAAAATAACAAGCCAAAAATCTGAGAGTATATGCAGACTTCTGGCATAAGATTAACAATTTTAGATCAGTTAGGTAGAAGTAAAAATGTATTTTGAGATAATATTGTCACAGATATTACAGATGTTACGAATCGTTACACAGGATAACAATAATCAATGAAAATAAAAGAAAGAAAATTGATACTTGGATTCGTGTAAATTAAGTTAGTTAAAAATTAAAAAACCAAAAATTCAGATGAACTGGTCTAAAAGAACCATTATAGAAATATCGATATTCAGGAAAACTATACCATTAAAAAGATTTTTGCATATTACTAGATTTAAATATCGATACGATTGACAAGATGGATAAATTATGTAAAATCAAATCTGTGATAAATTATTTTAATAAAAAATTCAAACAAGTATTGTAATGGAAGAGAATATTGCGATCGATCAATTGTTAATGAAATTTAAGGAACGCGTGTTTTATAAACAATTTAATTCCTCGAAGAGGGCGAAATTCCGAATAAAATTTTATAAACTATGCGAGTCATTATCGGATTATTACTATAATTTTAAAATATATTCAGGTAACGATAAAACAAATCTTGATTATAATGCTTCTGAAAATGTTGTCATTATCAAAGTCAATACTATATAAAGGACACATTTTGTATATAGATAATTGATATTCTTCGTCGAAATTATTTTTAACTTTAGTTGAAAATGGAACAAATGCTGTTGGGATAGTACGTTTTAATAGAAAAAATAAGCTAGGATAAAGCAAAATTAAAAAACAAGAAATGCAGAATGAGAAGCTGGAATATTATGAAATGGAAAGATAAACCATATTTCCATATTTCTACAAAACACGAAACTGTAGAAATGACTAAACAAAACAGAAGTCAACTAAACCCTATTTTCAAGCTAACATGTATTGATTACAACAGGTATTGGTAATACAATGATTGGTATTGATCAAAATAGGAGATATTAACATGTTTCCCTGTTTTATGGAAATACTTAAAAGAATACCGAAAATTTTTTTTTACATGATATTTACTTGATATAGCATTTTTTAATTCATATATTTTATGAACAAAAACAATATGGAAAAGAAACAGAATTATGAGTATAGACTTCAAATAATATTATAATTATTAACATTTAATAAGCATTATTACAAAACATGCCGTTACAAGATCAAAAAAGAGAACGGACATATACCAATGAGAATACGCGCGCAATATTGGAATCATTTTGAAACATATAGATTCCACGCCATTGAAAAAGAATCCAACAAAAGCTTGTAAAGTATGTACGTAGTAAAAACATAGTGTGGAAATAAAAAATATCAAGTCACGTTACATGTACCTCATTGTTTCGAAAAAAATCACACAATTGAAGATTATTAATTTTCTACGAATTTTTTCAAAACATTATTAATTGAAACTAAATATTAATTTACAAATTAATGCTGATACATTATCCACTTTCAAATAATAAATCATTTTTATTCACTGATAAATTAATCGTAATTACTTCCCAAACATCTTAAAAGTATTATAATTGTGCCCAAACGTTAATGGCTCGACACGCGATCAATCTTCTTGTTTATTGTAGTTCGAATAATCGAGAATTAGGACAAAAAAATTAAAGAGCGAAAATGGGTATCGAATGAGCCTTCAATTATTAAAAATCTTGCAGGCGAGTCCATAATTGATTAGAAACGCTAAGTTTATGCTAGAAATTAGCTCTGAATCATTTAAACATTAAATAAACGATTCATTTACTTTTCGAGTTATAAAACGCATTATTTTTTCGGAAAGAGTACGAATTTTTTATCTCTCTCTCAGTAATATAAATCCCATGGTACAAAACTATTAATCCAGACACTCTAGCAATTAAGTCTTTCGTGGAACGAATCCAGAATATTTTATTACGTTATTTTATAACGAGTTTAAAAAGCATCAATCAGATCTTGAATCTTTGCAATATATTATTACCATAGTAGTAACGTATTAGGTAATATGATAAAGTTATACAGATTTTATATACAGTTATACAGATTCAAAATATTTCTTAATAATATTCATTCTGTTAATTAGTCCATTATAAAATGATGGTTTTGAAAAAATATTTTCATTTTTCAACCACGAAATGTTTAAACCACGAGGAAACATCATTATTGACAAAATATTAATTCCGTGATATGGAAGATTCGTATTCAAACAGTATATATTAATAAATAAAAACTATAAATAAAAATATTCAATAATATAAAAATATTCAAATTATGTCCTCTTAAAATATACATAAAATATATATAAAATATACATAATATATATTAAATATATATATAAAATATACATAATTATTAAGAATTTATTGTAAGAAATTAGTTAATGAAATCAGAAAAATAAGATTGGCGCAAAATGTATGCCAGCAACTTGCAAATAAGTTTTTCAATCAGAATATATATATATTAACAATTTTTATAATAGCTGTGAACTAGCTATTTCATATCTAAAGCAGAAGAATCATATAGTTGAAACAGTGAGAAACAATAAAAAGTTCATTTCGAAAAAAATTTTTCAGAATAGATTAAAAAAGGAAAGATTGTATTCAAATGTTGTATTCAAATGAAAAGATTCTAGAGATGTGAGAATTTTATCAACAAAACATCCTCACGATAGCAACTATAAAAAATACAAATATCGATGCAGATTTTACTAATCTACAATTATGGAAAAATAAATATATATATATAGCACATATATATAGCAATTTTTGATCATAATATAGAAAAGTGTGATCGTAATATAGAAAATTAGATCGCTCGAATCAATTAATTTTTTATGGATACACTTAGAAAAAAATGAAATAGTATCAAAAATTAAGTATACAACTTCTTGAGATTTCGCTTATAAATGCTTTCTTACTATTATATTATTATAACGAAAGTTGAATACGTATTTCTTGTAGATTAAAATTCTATAATGATGATATATGCAATAAAAATAAAAACTTATATTTTATCAGCTTAACTTACATGTTATGTAAAACACAATTGCAAAACTGTTTTTTTATTTAACTTTCTTTTGTTTTCAAAAAGAGTCATGATCAGTTTCCTATCTTATGCAACAATTTCAAACAACATGGTATGCGAAAAGCATCATTTGCGTCATTGTTTTTTGCATTCCAGTTTAAGAAATCAGCTATTGAAGCTACTGAAATGATTTATACGGCACTGGAAGAGAATTCTATATCTTACAGAACTGCAAAAAGATTTAAAGCTAGAAAATGATTCAAGTACACTGAGAAAGTTTAATGATGATGAGTTAGAAAAATTGCTCAACGAAAATCCGAACCAAATGCAAAAAGAATTGGGAATCACCAGACAAGAGTATTTTATCTAACTGAAACAATTGGGTAAGATTCAGAAGTTAGGATGATAGATTCCAGATGAATTAAGCGAAATGAATAAGAAAAACAGACTCGAGATTTTTACTACTTTCTTTTTATAAAAGAAAAAGTTTTTTGCACAAAATTGTGTATTAGCAATGAAAAATGGGTCTTATATTCCAAACGAAATCATGGATTAATGGGGAAACCGTCGATTTCAGTGGCAAAAGCGAATTTGTATTGCAAGAATTGCTTTCACTGCCGAATATCATCAAAATTAATTAATGAATTTTATACCAGTTATAGCAAAAACGGCCGTTTACTGGATAAAGAACAAGACACGTGATTTTGCAATATGACAATACTCGGCCATACGTTGCAAAAGAAACGAAGGGATACGATTTATGCGTTGGAAAGTCCTGCCACATACGGTATACTTTTTAGCCCCGTCAGATTGTCATCTTTTTTAATATTAATTGTTGAGGAAACATTTCAACTCGGAAGAAGATAATCGAAAAGTATATTTATAACTTTATAATTAGCAAGCAGTCGTCATTCTTTAGGGATGGAATTTATAATTTACCCACCAGATGGAAAAAGATTATAGAGAATGAGAGTAAATATTTTGAAGATGATCTACCTGATTTATGATTTAAAATCTTGAATTTGAAAGAAAAAAGAGGGAAAGAACTTATTTGCACATCTAATATAATATAAATACTGGTCCCAAAATAAGAAATGATTCTAAATTTATTTTTATAAATATCGTCATCATTCCAAAAACTCTGTACGATTCTCATTGTTCTTAATAAAATTTATATTCAATCATATTTCTATTGTTCTTCTTTTACGAAAATCGACACTTAGAAATATTAATCATCGAATCAAGAATATTTATATTTAACTCGATATCAATACTTCTAATTAATTGAATTAATCATTGATTTAACAATTTTCTTGTTTAACTTAGAATTCAAGTGAATAAATCTTTCAATCAGTTTTCAACAAATTCTCGAATTTCCACGTGACACTATCTCAGTGGCATTTAGCATCATCCTATGATCAAAAAGATTTATAACATATGATTAATTCCTGATAATTATCAGTTCTTTATATTTATTTCTTCGTATTAAGGAATTTTCTCGAATTTGAGGATATTGAAAGTAGGGAGAATGACTATAATCTTATTGTCTATTTTATTCCATTGAGAGCCTGTGATTAAATTGATCCTCCCTGATTAAACTGGAAGGAGTTTTGCAAAAGCATAACTCTTCATCAAAAATATAAAAAAAAATCACTTAAGATTTCTGTTGTAAACACTAATCACCGGATACGACAAATAGATAATTTTGTTATAACAAATTATGTTCTGATCGTCGAACACGATCAATTAATTTGATATTGTGAGAGATCCAATTCTCGTATAGACACACATACTATTATTGTAATACAACTTATCGTTAAAAAAATATAGTATACAAAGTACAGTATACATTTTATAAATGTATACTATTTTTTAATTTTTCTAATATGTAAAAAAGTATAAATAATTTATTTAATTAAAGAAAAGTGTTCATCATTTAGTTATATTATAAATAAACTAATTTAAAATAAATTTGTGTGCTATTTTTTCATTTTATCAGAATGTGTTCTCTAATATATTAAATGAAAGAAGTGATATATCACTTATTATAAATGGTAAATATTTCTCTATTGTACAGGTGAAATCAACAATAAAAAATAATACTAATATTATATATCACATTAACATCAACAAAATTTTCTCATTTAAAACGAGAAAAAAATCATCTAAAAGAATTTGAAGAATATGAAATTCAAGTTTGAAAGATAAAGGAGTTAATGATATTGAAAGTCTTGATATATTAAAGAATAAATAAAAAAATGAAATATATAAGTATATTATTGAAACAGTGATACCACTCTCATTGATAGAAAATCAGAATTATAAAAAATGAGGGTGAATACGTCGAGACGTATCTGATTTATATAATAAAATTTTGAATTTTGGAAAAAATGGGAGAAACAACTTGTTTGCATATCTAATATTTAGGAGATTAAAAATATACAGAATAAACGATTAATCCTTTTTCATTCGGCCGAACTAACAACTCGAGACGATTTTCCAAATGTTCAATGAATTTCTTACGGTAATTAAAAATGATTTCATATACAAATAATAATGTGTAAAACTTTTATATTTTATGTATCTTTATATATAAAGAAAGAAAATTTGTTGAGTAAATTAAAATCTATATTATTATTTTGTGCAATATTTTTTAAAGCAATCGTCAAGACGCATCTTCATGCATTCCTATTCTCTTTGTCAAGGTAAGTATCACAGTAAAATATCGTTTGATGTCTTTTATCTTTTTTATTTCGTTGAAAACAAATCTTACGATCTTTCGTAACTTTTGTTAATTCTTTGTGCTCGAGAGATGACTCTCAGTATTTCATGAAACAATCTTTATTATTTTTTAGATTTCGTTATATATAATTAATAAGAGAGCAGTACTGATTTGTAAATAAATTCCTTAGCTCCTTATTTTTTTATTAAGAAATATTATAAACTTACACTTTAAAATGGAGATAAAATATTTAATCTCAAATTTCTCCTTTCTCAAACTATGATCCTGACAATCCTAGCAATCTTCAACGTTAGTTTATACTACGAAAATCATGCCAAAAGTTTTATAGTTTTATAAAGTTTTGAAGTCCTCAGAAAATGGAAATTAGCTTAAATGAAAGTAATAGAGGAAATAAAAGAAGTGATGGAAATTGGATGTAAGAAATCGAAAAATAAGAATAGTAATAGTGAATTCAAAAGAATAGCGATAAAATTCAAATAATAAAGAATGAATATCTTGTGAAAAATTTGTGAAATATCATCGAGAATGAAATTCTAAAAAATTCTGAAAATAACTGGAGAAAAATCTGCAAGGGCTATAGATATCCTCAAATATTGAACATTTGGATTTTTTAAAAATATTTTTTATCGATGAACTAATAAAACAAATAATAATTGAAACAAACATTATGCCACAAAAAACTAGAACAGAGAAATCATCATCACATTTAATTTGACAAATATGGTATAATATCACCAAGGAAGAATTTTTGGCAATTATCGTAATCATTAAAAATATGAGGACTAATTAAAAATATGATGCTATTGGTCAATATACAAGAATATTGGTAAAAAAAAAAATCAAGCAAGCCACATTCCAGTTTATCCAAATATATTTACAAAAAACACAAGATTTACACAAATTTTTTGGATGTTACATGTGAAAATAGTTTCGACACAAGGCACTAAAATCTACAACGTTTATAAATGTACATTTATAACAATTAAGAAATAGTTATCTTGATTATATAAATTCAAGATTTTTTAAATTATTTTATACCGAGTTAACAAATTTATTTAAACAAATCTATTGTAAAGCTCAAAAGTCGAGTTTCGTTTATGGCGTATAAAAATTTAATAAGAATAACGAAATGAATTATTCCAATCTATATATTAACATTCTAATATAGATTATATTTATGGAATTCTGTCTTTGATAGTCTTACAACACAAATATTGATAAGACCGGATCTTCCAATATTTACTAGAATTCCATTACACAATGCTATTGAATAAAATTTCTGGCATAATATTGAAAAATAAAAAAAAAATTGCTAAATACGATACAAAACCAAAACTTAAAAAAAAGTAATGATAGTATATCGCAAAAATAATAATTTAGTTTTAGCGTGGAAGAATAAAAGAATCGTCATATTATTGACAAATTAGGATGATGCAGAAATAAATATGGAAAGAAATCTTCGCCATAAATTCATGGGTTGATCACTGTGTCTCGACATATTGCTTTATAAGGAAGTCATTGAAGTTTTTTTGGAAAATGAAAATTTGTTTAATTAATTCTTTATAAATCAGTAAAAAAACAGAAGAATGAAAGGTTACTTATCTATTTACAATTTATAAAAATTTTAGTGAATCAGTTGAGAAGAGATTTTCAAGGATAATCGCGAAATTGAGGTTCGACGTCAATCATTAATTATGATGAAATTTGATTAAATAGAAAGCTTCATGTGATTTTAACGGGAACAGAAAAATATTATAAAGTTTATTTTTGCTAATATAAACCAGATATCCGGATAAACAAAAAATGCTTTATAAATCATTACAAAAAGAAACAGAAAATCATATTTTTAAAGATGTAAATATATGTAATTATTAAAATATAATTAATTTATATAATTTATATTATGTTTTAATTTGTATAATTGTATAAAATCATTTTATGTTATTTGTAGATATATTTACAAAATCATTTCAATTTGTTATTTCGTCCGATTAAAAAAATCGAATGCAAAGTTAATATAACGTGCACTCATATTCACTATCTATTATTTTTATTTTTAACTTTCTTACAAGCTTTCTTATTTTCTTTTAAATCTTCAACTCTATCTTCATCATTGCTTTATGAATAAAATTTTGTTATTCAATAACGAAAAATCAATTCCATCTTTACTTGAACTTTAATTTCATTATCACATTCTATATTTACAAAACTTAAAAATTTTGAAAATAATATTTCTATTACCACGACTATTAAACTCAGACTAATGCCGAAGATATAGTCCGATCACAGTTTAATTTAAGATAAAAAAATCTAGCCATTTGACAGTATATTATTTTATACTTCATAAAATTATAAAAACGTGAAAAGCTTAAGAATCTGTTTTAATGAAGCGATAAAAAAATCTAAAAAAATCAAAAAAACATAAATAAATATTGTAGTTAGAGCGAAATCAATCCAAGTAATGTCTAAGAGTCACCATTCGAATGCAAACCGTTAATATTTCTGTTGCCATATTATTTATTTAAAACTGAATTTAAATAAATAAATAAAATGATAAATACATCCATTGTTTCATCAAAAATGAAAATATTGTTTTTAATATTTCTGCAATTATCTTCAACATATTTACATTTTACATTTTCTAGTATTCAAAAAATAGTCTAACCGGATACATTGAAAATTGATAGGATGTAAGAAAAAGATTTTCTAATATTTTTGTAATATTTCAAAAATATATATTACCAACAAAAGATATATATTACCAAAAAAGTGCAATTATTAGATAATCATTCCCGTATATTCATTCTTTTGATTACATATTCCAAAAATGATATATGTAATATTATCTTTTTGTTCATATAAATTACAACTATTGCTGGAAAAAAGTTTCGCAGGATAGGACAAAAAAGGTCAGTCCTTCGTTAGAACCTATCCTCATTTTAGACGTTTTATAGAACATTTAGTTTTCTGATGTTACAGACTATATAATAAAAATTTATATTATATAAATATAATATAACAATAACAATAATCTGAATTCAAAATTTTGAATAACGAGATTTTATTATACAAATTATTATACAAATAACATATAATTTTTTATATCAAATTTATTTAATTTTATGAGAAAAGTTTAATAAGATATTTTGTCTTTTTGTTGCATTTTTATTTAATGAAATCTTTGTGTAATTTTTTTAAAATAAAAAAATAGAATAGAAAATATTTTTATTATTATTAATTTTTATTAATTTATTATAAGACAAATAATATAATAATAAAAAGTAAATAATATAATAATAAAAAATAAAGGTAATAAATAATAAAAATAATATAAAAATAAAATAATAATAATAATAAAAATTTAATTTTATTAAACAAAGATTGATAGAAATTTCTTTTAATAATTCAAAAAAAAAAAAAAATATCAATATTTTTTAAAATTTTCTTCATAAAATTAAGCAATTTTCATATAAAAAATTTTTCACATTTTCAAAAATTAAAAATATATGTATAATAATATAATAATCTAATAATATAATAATATAATATTATATACTTATTAATATAATATTAATATTAATCTTATAATAATATAATTTTGAAAATTGTCAAAAAAATATTTTTACAAATGTCTAATGTGAAAGAATAACAAGTGATGCAAATTATTTTTTTGAGTTTCTATAATAAAATATCCCACGAATAAACTATTAAAAAATATCAAAATGAATGAGATAGAGCTCGAAGAAAAGGTAAATAATTAACAGATATCAAGTTAAATTAAAAACTAAATTGTTTGCTTTTGTTTCAAAAAAACTAAGAACGATGCACAATCTTTTCAGAGCATTCTGCCAATTATCAAAGGCATTTTCTCATCTTTATTAAATTTTAACTATTTCATTTCTAATTTTTTTTATTATAATTTTATTGTTGTTCATTATTATTATGGAGCATAAATAAGAACAAACGATTCACAGTAGCATAAAATTTGATTCATCGAATAATAAGAAAATGATGAAGAAATAAAGAAAGTTTTTACGTTAATATTTTTGATAAAAACAATTTTAAGAATTTGAAAAGAAAATTCAATATCTAGAAAAGACGAATAATTGTTATCGTTAAATAAAAAATGATCAAGAAAAAAAATAAAAATTTTCATTATTCCGCTGAAGACAAAATTATAAAAAAAATTTAATTTACTATTTTTACAGAAAAAAAATTATATCTATTAGGTCCAAATTACTAATGGCCATTAAAGAAAATATTAGTTTTCCTTGAAAAATTTTAAAAATTTATTGTAATTATAATAAAATTTATTATATAGATTGCATTATTGCATTATTGAATTGAATTTTAAATGAAAAAAGAATAATAGTATCAGAAAAGTTTAGTGAAAAAATCAAATATTGTCAAAATATTCAACAAAAACAATTCAATATAGATTTCAAAATAGAAATATTGTATACATATATGAAACATGAGAGTACAATGCGTTTTCAAAAATATTGACAGAATGAAGAAATAATAAGGATATTAAAAAATAATAGTTATTCATATAGATATTGATTGTATATATTGCAGGAAAAAAATGGATTTATAAAAAATGATTATTTAATTTTTAAATCACGAACAATGAAATTATCATAGATTCATCAAATGAATGCAGATAATTTTGAAAAATGGGCAAATAAGAAATTAATATCTAATTGCTCATTATAATTCATTATTACAATGGATAATGCTTAATCATTCTATTGAATTAAATAAGATTCCAGGTAAATATACAAAGTAAGTTATGATCAATTGATTAATAAATAATATATTCCGTATTCACAAAATATAAAAAAAATATGAATTTATAGAATTAATAAATAAAAATAAAAAAAGAAACAAAAAAATTATAAAATTGATAAAATATTAAAGTCCAAAGGATTTAATGTATTATACATGTGAATTAAATTCAATTATTATGGACCCAAGTTAAAAAATATTTAAGAGAGCACAAGATTTTTTCATTATCATGAATTATAGAAATTAACATATGATGGTACATAAATCAAATGATTGGAAAAAATATTGCTATCAAAAAAAAAAGAGGAAAAAAGATTAAATTTTAGTCAACATAATTTAATTTTATAAAATGATTCAGAAAATGATTTTATTGAAAGCAATTCAGAAAATGGTTATACTTGTGAAATTATTTATATAAATAGAATTTATATTTTATAATAAAAATGAATATAATCCTGAATAAATTATTTGTTATACAATAATTCAAGAATAATAGCAATTCTAAAATGAATCCTTTCTATTATGTTGTTAATATTATGCAATAGAATTACATATTATTTTTCACACTTAATATGTGATTAAAATTCATAATATATTGCGAATGTAATTTATATTATTAAATATTTATATATTATTGAATTATATATATATATATATATATATATATAAATAAATATATAAATATATATATAAATTAAATTAAATTATTATTATAAATCATAATTATAACATTCTGAATATTTTTATATTATTGATATGTTATTTAAAAATATTCTATGTCTATGTCAATGTATTGAGGTTTACATACAGATTATTGGTAGACTTTATTATATATAACTGGATTAATATGTATATCTCGATTAACAAAAATGTGTGTGAAAATAGACTTCCAAATTAACCAATCAGATCCACATTTCTTCCGCGAGATTTCTTTGCAATAGTGAACAGTATTTAATCAAACAATATATAGATTACTAAAAAATTAATTAATATTTTGTGTAATGCTTGAGTGCAAAACAGTTTTAAAAGAAAAATAATAAATATTTATCACATTCCTTTTATAAATGCAGATATCAACTCGCGTTAAATATATAGAATATCACAGCGTCGTTCATCAAAAGGGGAAAGTAGAAAACATAAAATGTAGGAATTATCAAGAAAATTAGCGTACGAGCTATAAAGAATAAAGTTTGGAAGCATAAGAAAAGCCATTATTTAATCAATTAAAAACACAGAACAAATTACCAATATGTTATCAACACAAATTTCATTGCTACAACAAATTATCATTATAAAAAAATTATTAATAAAGCTCGTCAGAAACAACATTAAAATAATAACACAAATAATAAACAATATACTCAAAATAATAATTTAGAATTTAGAACAACAGGATTTCAACAAAGAATACAAGACTAAGTATTCATTTACACATATAAGATTATACTCAATTCAGAAACATTTCACTAACAAAAATTATGTAAAAATTTCATATAACATATATGATAAACATCCATCTGGAAGAGCATATATTATTAACGAATAGCTATTATTATAAAAAATACTATTAGACATCATCTATACTACTTATCGTAAATATCAATAAGGAACAACAATAATAACAAAAACAGCAAAAAGAGTAATTCAATTATCTGCTATATACTCTCCCTTAAAGCAAAAACTCAATTCAGAACAATATCAACTTGTTCGAAACAAACAATAAATTTTTAGCTATTAGCATCGATATTGGAGTTCAAAAAAAAATCCTCATCTAGAGAAAACACTGCTCTCAGATGTCAAAACTATTTTTGATACAATTATCAAATGAATATATTGAGCATATGAAAAAAATATTATTAGATTTATTATTATTAATTATTAGATATTATTATTAATTTATTAGATTTATTAGACTTTGTTATAATCAAAAATTTGAATAAAAATCAAATTATTAAACTATCATTCAGTTCTAACTATTCAGTTGTAATAATAACTTACCTCTGCTATAAAATATAAAATTGCTACGCTGCAATTATGTTACAAATTGGGAAAAATTTAAATTGTAGCAGTAAATAACTTAATGGAACATTCTATGTAATATAATTTATTTAAAAAGAAACAATAGATATTTATTAATACAGTTAAAAATAGACTAAATGGACTCTCTTACTACATTTTAGAGAAAATTAAAAACACAATAGCGAAAATACAAAACAACGCATAACAAATTAAACAAACTAAACAATAATAAAGCTACCAAAGAATTAAAGAAAATTATACTCAATCACTGCAAAAATTTGATATATTCCTCGAATTTTTGATATCTAATAAAGACACGAATTATTCGCTCTGAAAAACTATAAAAAGATTCAAAAGATCGATAATACCAATTGTAAGAAAATCAGATGGATCTTGAGCTAAAACTTCATTCGACCAAGCAATAATATTTGCATCAAACTTTTCGATCACATAACTTACAACACGAAGACGAAATAACAAATAACTCGATCGAAAATATAGATTGTAACAAAATACGAAACAGATTATAAAAAAAGCAAGTTAAATAATTTATCAAATCAATCAAAACTAACAAAACTTCGAAATAAGACTTAAAAAACATAAAAATAATCGAAAAGCTTCTACGTAAAGCAATAAGAATGATAACAATAATATACAACACCATATCAGATTGCAATATTTGAAAACTGACTTACATCATCATAACACCAAAACCAAAGAAAAGTATATATGAGTGTATAAAATTTTTGAAAAAATAGTTCTTGTTATAAATAATTGTAAAAAAAAACAACTAATTCGAGATCACTAATTTGATTTTAGAGAAAAACATGCTATCAAAATTGATTGACATTCTATGTAATATAATTTATTTAAAAAGAAACAATAGATATTTATTAATACAGTTAAAAATAGTACAAAATAGTAAATAAATAATGCCTTCGAGAACGAACAATATTTCTTTATCCTCATATACTGAAAAAAGCCTTTTAAAGATTTAGCAGGAAAGATTTGTTACAACAAATCATAAAAAGAAGTTTCTCAAATATTATTAATAGAATGTTCTACGTTAAAATAAAGAATTCACACTCTAATATAAAATTCATCAATGCTAGTATCTCAATAAAGTAAATACACTACTAAATACATTAAAACCTACTTTCTATTCCCTTTATTCAACGAAAATTCCAACAACATCAGACATTTCAATAAGCGCATCGATATGACACCGAAATATTAGTAATATATCAAAATCCAAAAGAAAAAGTAGATATCCTGTATAATCACATACATCTATTGGAAAAATGTCTACACGAAAGAAAAAAATAAAGACAAATGCAATCACATAACTTTCACCCTTTGCAAAACAAAGGTATCAAGAATCATTCTACATAATAACAAAACTCAGCAAAAAAAATCAAATATCTGGAACTGCACTTAGATACAAAGATTATTTGGAAGCAGTATATTCGCAAAAAAAATTGAAGAGAATCAGAATCAAAAGAAGAGATATATATTGCATAAACGAGTTGTGAATCGAAGCTAAATCTTGAAAACAAACTTCTAATTTACGAAACCAGTATCAAACCTATCAGGATCTAAGATATATAATTATGGAGAAAAGTGACCAAAAGTTACATTTTAAAAGAAATGAAAGCATCAATAATTGCTTGTACAATAGTATATATATAATATATACTATATATATATAAGTATATATATAGTATATATATAAGCCTTAGTACTTACTCTCATATTTGTACCATTTAGTTTTATGCGAGAGTTTTATTTTATGACAATGTTTATTTATATTTGATTTCTTTTAAAAATTGTATATAATTTTACGAATATTTTTAAATGGATTATAAAATTTTTTTATTTCAAATTATATTGCGATTCCAATTGTATCTTGGACATTAATTAAAATAGTTGTGGCAATATGTTAATAAAATTGTAAGAATATTATTTTCAAAATTTATGAACTCTATAAGCATGGAAATCATGGTAATAAAATCATTTCAAGTGAAGATTTGTTTAATTTTTGTTACTGATAGATGAAATTATTTCTATTTCTATAAAGCAATTGACGAGGAAAGAAAAGCAGCGATGAAAGAAATGAGATAAAAATTTGAAAAATAAAAAAGAATGATGATACGCAGAAGATATAGAAAGTTCAAAATGGATAATGTGATTGGAAGATATATAATATCGCAAATAAAAGAATCATTAAATTTTTTTAAGCTGCTCTTTATTGATAAACTCATCAATGAAATTGTATATAAAACAAATAATTATGGTATAAAAACTTCAGTAATATTCAGATAAGGCGAACTTGGCTTATAACCATCAAAGAATTCTATTTATTGGAATAATTGCACATTTGGACTAATAATAAATATGAAGACTATACTGTTAGCAAATTTACTAGAATGTTGGTCAAGGAATAACATTATAGTTATATTCTTTTTTATTCAATATGAGACACAGATTTCTTGGATGATTCGTTTGAAAATAATTTCGATACAAGTTCAAGAAGCCTTTGCAGCTAGAAAATTTGCTTTTTCAATTACATACCATAAATTCAAAATTCTTAAATTATTTTACATTGATAGAACAAATTTATGTGAATGAATTCACTATATTCAAAAGTTATCATTCATTACCTATAATCCAAAAACCAATCAAATAAGATATTAAAGTTAACACAATGGCAGATTCAAGTAAAAGCTATGTCTCTGTCTTTTGCCCTATTATAGAGTTTTCAACAACAATAGAGAAATTGATAAAATCTGATCTTCCGTTATCAACATAATTTCATTACATCTTTATAAAATGTTGTTGGAAAAAATTTCTGATGCTTAAATATTATATCTTAAATTATATCTTAGCTGAAGAATTACTGAACTGAAATGTCATTTAACTCGAACGATTCTAACAAATAGGAAAGACTTGTTAAATTTAATAAGAAAATCAAAATTTCACAAGAAAGATAATACTTTAGTTCTGGAATGGAAAGACAAAAGATCACATTTTTGACCACTTGGAATAACTCCCGTAAAAAGGATTTTATTGGGATGGTATTAATGTTACTAAAAAAAAAAACCAATATTATTGTAAACTATATAAAATATATAAGTGTTGTCGATTGAACAAATCAGTTTTCTAAAAAAAATTCCTTGAAATATTAACGTAAGTTTTTTTTAGAGATATGTTTAATCAATTTTTATATTATAAATAAATTAATAAAAAAACAGAGAAACGATCTTTTACTCATTTGCAATATGCAACAAAAAAACTTTGAATGACCAATTGAGAGATTTTCATCAAATTCGTAATTTCTATCTTTTATTCTTCGATCTTTTATTTCTACTTTCAATTTCGATGAATTTGATGAATAAAAAATTGCACATTATTTTAACAGAAATTAAGAAGATCGCAAAGTTTGCTCTCAACAAAGTAATCATTAAATAAAATTTTATTATGATATTTGTCCCAACATGCCGAGGATATATTTTGTCAATTGTTTTATAAAATATCATACAAAGCAACAACGTAAAGGTGTCATACAAAGAGTAACGTAGATATAAAGTAGTAGTAGTATATAAGAGATTCATATAAGATATGTGAAATATTAAAATATAAAAATTTTATATATTAATTCGTATTTAAAATTATTTTAAAAAATTAACTGTAAGAAATTCACCAAATATGCGGAAAACTCGTCTAGAGTTGTTGATTCACCTGAATAAAAAAAATGAATGCAAAGGATGCCTATATTAAAAACGAAAATTTATGATTTGCAAATCGTTTCTGTGGTGCAATGAATGCCTCTGTGATACAAAACAAAAACAACAAATCATCCAAAATAATCACTTGCCAATATTCCATATGAAAATAGCATCAATGACTGAGAAAAAAATATTCGTAAGATTTAATAACAAATTTAATACAAACATAAATGCTGTATAGCATCAATATTTAAATGCTACTTAAAAAAGAGTCATCTTGAGATTATTCTATTATAATTATGATCAAATTGTTAAATATTTATTAGACAAATTTTGAAAAAATTAAGAGTTATAAAATAAAAAAAAGAGAAAAACTTTAACAAGTATAAACAAATAAATAACGAAAAGTTTATATCAGAAATAGTAAGATCTTTTTTCATAAAATAAAGCTCGAAAAGATCATTTATACTGATTTTTGAAAAAGAAATCAAAGATTTAAAAAAAAAAACAAAAGAAAAGAAAACAAAAAACTATATAACATAAAGAAAAGAAAAAAATTAAAAAAAAAATAACAAAATAAAAAAAAACGAAATATTATTTTATATGTTTATGCAATTCTGAAAGATGAAACGAAAATGTATGGAATATAATTATTTATTGTTGAAAAATGCATTAAAAAATATGATTTATAGATTTGTTATAATTTTAAAGATGAATAATTTATAATTAGATAAAATTATTATAATTTTTTAGAGAATTTGATTTATATTTAATTTTTTTTATAATATTGTATAATTCTTGTAAATTTCTATTTCAAGAAATATTTAAATTTAAAAAAATACTTTAATTGAAAAAATTAAAAATTTTAAATATTGTATTATTATTGATCATATTATAATCCTTTCAGAATATTTTATTAATATAAACACATGCATTTCTGATTCTATTTGTGATGTGGAAATATCATTTGTAAACTATTGATATAATTGATATAAATATCTTTTAAAGAAAAATAAATCAAATTGAAAAAAAGAAAATATTACAATATGAAGATTCCGAAGCAATTTTAAGTTCTTTCTATATTTTTAAAAATATATAACTATTTTAAACGATAATAATAAGTATGTTTCTTGTCGTCTGTGTTTGTATTGAAAAATATTGATTCATTATGACATTAGTTTGTTTTTTTATTTAAAATCAGTTTAAATTTTCATTTTCATCGGTTCAAGTTAATAATGTATAATATTGCATTATCCTAGTGAAACAATGAAAAAAATCCTAATGAAAAATATTATACAATGAAACTGAAAGAATTGAAATGATTTTAATTTGTGATGAAGCTGAAACGTATTTTCTATAAACACTTTGATTATACGTAGAAAGATATTCTAAGAAAAATTATACATCTCGATAAAATATAAATTAAACATTTTTAAATAATCAAAAAAATAACGAAGACGTATAACTGGGAAAAATGCAGATGGAAAAAATATGCGAAAATATAATCATTTTCATTCGGAAATAAAAAAAAAATGTCGTCTTGATCATAAGCTGTTCAATTGCATACAAGTACAATTTTATATAATTAATATTTGTCAACATGTATTTTCTTCTATGGATTAGAATAAATAGAAGATAAATATTTTTTATCATTATAAATATAATTACATTTGATTTTTATATTATATTTTGCTATATATATTGGATGTTTACAATTCAATATGATTGAAGTGTAAATAAAATATCAAAACATCAATGAATCTTTTTTTATTATTTTCCAAGAAAACGAATTATTTGCGACTCATGATTCCTTTGAAATTTTTTATTCTTGTGACTAGTAGAATATATGAATAATAATAATAATAATAATAATAATAAAAAATTTGATCTTAAAATTTAAGATCAAAGATAATTTTTCAGAAAATTTTTTCAACAAATTTTCGTCGATACAAAGATAATTATGCAATTATATTAAATATGCATAAATATGCATAACAATCAAGATATAATAACATTTCTTTCTCCTATTAATTTACAAACAGATATTCTTGATTTTATTGGCCAAAGAGAACATATTAATACTATAAAAATGAAAACAACAGTTTTTATGAAAAAAACATTTTCATAATAAATCACAAATAGGATTCGATATGATCTTTTGACATTATTCAGATGTGTAATACACAATCACTAACAATGTATTAAAAGTTTTTATTTTAATGCATTTTTATTTAAATTTTAATGAAATACATTGTGATACTGAATTGCTTGATATAATTGTCAGCATTGCATATCATATTACAAAAAATACTTACAAGAAAAGAAATTAAGAATTTAATTTGACTAATAATTATAAGATATAGATTGTTTACGAGAAGGAAAATAATCGAAAGAGTGGATAATATTGATACATCGAGAAAGATCATGAAACATCTATTAAGCTTATGATTTTGTTTCTGGAAGGAATGCGGATTTAATTGATACGATTCTACTCATTCATGTTTGGATTGATTTATTGTCAGATATATTTTAACTATCAAAATATATATATATAAATTCAATACATATTAAATAGAATAAACAAATGGAATGGGTGATTTTAAAATAATCGCTAATATTAAATAATATTTATTAACGAAATTTAATTATAAATGAATTAAAAGAGAATTTCTTTAATGAATTATATTTAAACTATATCTTTTATCTTAGTCTATCCTTTAAAATCATTTTGTATTGATCTATTATGAATTATTAGTTTTAAGTTTAAATAAATATATATAATATTGTAATTATCAATATAGTATTTCGTAATTTTATTAATTAATTTTGTAAAACTTTAATATCATTATTGTCAACCATAATATCATAAAAAAATAGAAAGCTATTATGAATAAGAAATAATCAATAATTAAAAATGCTCTAAATAAAAATTGTAATTGCAGAAAAAAAAATTAAAAATAAAAATTGAAAAATTGAAAACTGAATTCATTAGAATCAAAAATTATATTAGATTAGAAAAAAAAAAATGAGATAGAGGATTGATTATATAAAATTTGTATTCACAAAAACAAATTGTTTCGAATAATTCTGATATAAAATTCGATCAAAATTCTATTTCTAAAATTCTATTGGAATTTTAGATTTTTCTATTGGAATTACTGTCAATTATTTCTTTCTGAAAACATTCAATTGATTCTGTCCCATTCTTGCTTGAATTGATTTAATATTATATTTATTGGAAATATTATTAAAGTACTTTTTTTCAATCAATTTGATAATCTTTACTAAGGAGAGAATAAAATGTAGAGAAATAGAATAAGAAATAGAATAAGAGAATGTTATTGAAATAGAGTAACTTATATATCCATACAATAGGATGTAACTTTAAAATTTTGACATAACCATTATATTAAATACTATTTAATTATTAATGAATTGAAAAATTTTCGTTAATAAAAAATATTTAAATACACTATAATAATATTCTTATGAACATGAAGATATATATTTCTTTTTTTTTTTTTTGTATTTTATGTAAATTAATACTTAACCGAAGCAGAAATCATTACTTTGAATGTTAAGTATTAATTTTTTTAACATCCTATCTTTTTCCTAAATTCGAAAATATTAATTTTCGATATTTTCTATTTTTTTAAATAAACACAATAACTTGTCTATTAGCATATATCAATTTTTTTAATTTAATTTGTTAAAATTGATGTATTATTTTTGTAAATATTTTTTTTATGTCTAACCCAGATATAAGTTCAATTGAATTCGCACATAAAGTATATATATGATAGCCTTGTAATTTTATTATTTCGTTTACTTATAAGTATAATTTTTTTTTTTTTAATTCTATAAATTCACAAAATTCATTTTTTTAAAATTTTGTATAGAATATATTATTTTTTATTAACTTGACCATATTAATTTTCTTTGCATATTTATTAAGAGGTTTTAGTTACTATCAAATGATAAAGAGCATTGTCTACTACAATTATGAAATTTTGTTGCAATAAATTTGAACAATTTCTCAAAATTAAATTAAATGAATATTTATTTATCTATGATAATTTCTTGTTGTTAAACGTGATTAAAAAATTCATCTTCATTATTTTTCTATTTATATGTATTAAATAAAATAATATAAGAATTTGATAATAATGAGAGCTTGCAATAAGCATGTCTCATGATATCTCATGATTCTGTCAATATTTAATAAAAATATTATTAACATTATGTTTCATATATTTCTATATGTTATGTTTATGTAAAATAAATTATATTTATATAATTATATAAATTAAATTATATTATCCATGTAATTTTCTTGTTTACATAATATAATTAAAAATGATATCCTTTATAATGATATTATCTTCGTTCGAATAATTAAATTTTAACAAAATTTATCAAAATATAGAGCTCGCTTTTCGAGCGAATGTTATTGACTTCTTTTTATATTTTGCATCTTTTCAGATATTTTTGATTATCTTGATTATAGCCAAACTTGGTAGGAACTCAAAATATAGATTGTTGCAGTAAGTAAAAGAATTGTCTTTTAGTTGACTTTTTGACACATTTTCAAATTCTTCTTCCGATTATATTACAAATTTCACTACATATTCACTTTCTTTGCAATTTCATTTTGTTTATAATAATATTAAATTATAATATATATATATGTATATATATATATATATATATATATATATATATATAATATTAATATATCATATTAATATATCATATTAATATATCATATTAATATATCATATTAATATATCATAATAGTAATAATATATCATATCACTGTAACATCATTATGATAAGTAAAAAAATAAATTGATATAATAATAAATCATCAAAGAATTATTAAGATAAAAATGACATTAAATTATTATAAATACTTTGAAGTCGTTTGATACTATTATATTAACTGTCTTGATGCTCTGGACATTGATTCAAAAAAAATTCTTTATCAATATTATATATTATACAATTTATAATAAGCTAAGATTAATTTAATTAGTCTTCATACATGTTTTTTAATTGAAATAAACTTTTGTAATCTCATAAATTAAATAATAAAGAAATAGAGATTATTCATCTCAGGAATGTTTAATAAGATATATATATAATAGTAATAAGATATCGAATTGTCATAACTTTACTGGTTTTTAATAAAAATTTTTAATAAAAATCTTCATGTAATATAGATATAATATATATTTTCTTTCAATTCAAAGTATCAATTTCAAAAATTCACTAGATATATATTAACAAATAAGTTACTTAATACATTAAGCACATTGTTCTTATACCATTACAAAAAAATAATATTGATATTATATGTTTATTTTTTTATATTTCTCATTATCATATTATCATATTATGAATATGTTTATGTTTTTATATATTATATAAATTTATATGAATTTTAGAAGAATTATAGAAGAATTATAGAAGATAAGTAAAAATAAACAATTATTATTTAATATAGTGAAAATATTTTCATTGATTGTAAAATATAAAATATAATTTTGTCTATCTTAAATACGAAATTTCTATAATTATGCCAAAAGATATGATTGAAATCTGCAAATAAGCATCAAAAATGGAGATGCAAGGAATAAGCAAAAAATTCCTTTTATTCTTATATCATTTTAAGACAAACTGAAAATTAATATATATTAATAATATTAATTTGGAGCTCAGGAATTTGCTACTGGAAAGAATGTAGATTGATTGATAGATTGGCTAGTTTTATCTCATTTTTGAATCTATTGTCATATATTTTAATTATTAGCCAAAAAATAATATACAAATTTATGAACCTGATACATAATAAAGAGAGGAAATATATATTAAAACAATGAATAATTTTAAAACACTCGAAACATTAACATTTGAATATCGT
Source organism: Apis mellifera (assembly GCF_003254395.2). Taxonomy (NCBI): domain Eukaryota; kingdom Metazoa; phylum Arthropoda; class Insecta; order Hymenoptera; family Apidae; genus Apis; species Apis mellifera. The sequence goes on from NC_037653.1 coordinate 213,583, forward strand.
TTATATTATGTTTTATCAAAATTTTTTCTAATTAATTATATTTAATTTATTTAACTTATTCTTATAAAAATATGTTTAAACTGAAACATAAAAATGAAATATTTTTAAAAATATTTTTACAATTATAAAGATATTTTTTTTTTACTTATTTTATGTTGTGTTGAAATTTGTACTAGTATTATCACTTTCACTATTACATGATTATCAGAATTATTGCTTTGAATATTTAATATTAATTGTTCCATTGCTTTTTCCAATAATTTCATTTTTTCCTCCAATACTGTTTTCATAATATAATATATATAATTTTACAATTAAATTTAGTAATTTGTTATTTTATATATTAATTCCTCTATTTTGTTGTTTTTAAAATATTATTATTATTATTATTTTTTTTTTAATTTATGCCAGTTCAATGAGATTGAATTCGAACATATAAAATGAAGTTTTGAAGAATGATAATTTACATGTTCTTGTAATTTTATAACTTCATCCATTTTTTTAATTTTCTTTTTCAATTTTAGCTAATATAATTATTTTTTTGTTATGGATTCTGAATATTATTTTCAATTATTTATTTAATCATATCAGTTTCATTTGCATATTTATTCGATAATTTATTGAAATACACTAAATGATAATATATATATTATGTAATATATATATATATATATATATATATATATATATATATATATATATATTATATATAATATATAATATATAATATATATAGTACCATGTATAAATAATAAAGATTATTTATAATAATTATAGAATGAGATAGAAGATTGGTCAATAATTTTTCTTTTATTTATTTCTTTAAAATTAATAGCATTTATTTATCCATCTCTTACTATCATTTGTTAATTTTCCGATATTAAACTATGATTTCAAAAGTATGGAAGTATTAATTACCTAATCACTTTTTTCTATATATATTATAATGAAATATGATCAACTTGTTTATAATACATTTTTGTTGATAAGATTATTATCAATCCATGTTTTATCGAAAAAAATTATACTTTTGTGCTGCATTCTGTAATAATGCATTGTTTTTAAATATTTCATTTTCCAATTAATTATTAAGTTTTTATCAAAACATAGAATTTTTCTATTATTTTTTTTCCATTTATATCCCATATTCTTCAATAATCTATGAAAAATATGCATTTGCTATAGAAAATTAAGTTTTTTTTAATAATTTTGATGCATTTGAAATAATTTTCTATTTATATAAAAATCGTAAATAATATTTTTTATAATTTTATATTTTCCTCTGAACAATTAAATTTTTTATTACAACTTAAATTAAAGATCGTTTTTTGTCTTTTTAATTTTTCTGAATCTTTTTTTGGATATTTTTGATTGTTCTGATTGATATGCTAGTGAATCCGAAATCCAAAATATAATTTATTGCTTTCTTGCTGTAAAACTTACTTTTTTGCGTTCACATTTTTTTATCATTCTTCTAATTATATTTCAAATCCCACTATGTATTGTTTGATTTTGTTTTTACGATTATATTTTATAATATTATTTAATTTAATATTAAAATTATGATTATATATTAGCACTATATATATTATTATTAACTCTACGCTAAATTATATACACTCATTACTAATATGAACATTATATTTCTAAATTTTAATATAAAATGTCTTTAACAATAAAGTAATGAAAAATATTAAATTGGAATAAATTATAAGTAATATATATAAATTTATAAGTAAAATATTAAAAATAAAGATAACATATAAAAGTAAATTATTAAAAATACTTTGAAATCATTTTAAAATATCTCAATGTTGCCATGTTAAATTGCTCTGAAGATTTAAAAGATTTATCATTTGTTTTTCTAGTATCTTTAACAATATGTTAATCAATAAGATATTTTTAAAAGAAATTGAAAGTAAATAACCTGACATTATTTCATTCTTTATGAACTAATTTATAACAGAGATTGAATAAAACTTGTATGAATGACATGTTTTCTAATCGACAAACTCAAGACAATATCAAAAAGAAGACCAGTAGAAGCAAAGAATAAATAATAACGGATATTAGACATCGAATATTCAGTACTTACTGAATATTGCATGATATATTAGAAAGTGTAATTTTTAAATATATGGGACGCGATCTGAAATTTTATCATTTTTCCTATCAAATTGCCTAAAGAATAAGAATATTTAAAATTTCACCACGAAGACGAAAGTAAGTACATTGTGATAAAAAAATCGTAAAATGTTGATTTCTTAACATTTATATCAGAACTATAAAGATAGATAATGAATTAACAAAAATCCAAAATTTCTAATAATATATAAATTTATAATATAATAATAATTATAATCATTTATTCAAAGTTATTATTATTCATAGTTATTATTTTCAAAATTTACTAAATAATATTATAAATTAATAAATAAATCTAACATAAACTGCTTTTCTATCGGATCATGGAAAAATTGATATTATATGTAATTTATTTTTTTTAAATTCCTTAATATTATACTAAGAATATGTTCATATTATTTTCTGAAAGATACAAATAATAACTATTTAATAATAATAATATAATTGATTGTTCGCGAAAAATAAGTATAATAGAATAGAGAAAGAATAAATATAAATATATATCAAGCTTAAATATGAAACTTTTACGATTATATCAATGAATATCACTGAAATCCTATCCTGGATTTCATAAATATCAAAAATAGATGGAAGAAGAATGGAAAAAACAAAGAAAAAATTAACATTTATAACATTTATACATATAAAGAGTGTTCCAAAATTCACGCAAGATTTGAATTTTGCACTATTTGTGCGGTAAAGTGAGCCAACGAGAAAAAAAGACAACTGATAGTTTAGGATTATTAAAAATGAAGTATTACGCGAAATAATAATGCGTTTTCATTATTGAACAATATTTTAAAAATAATGAAGGTTTTTGGAGCAAAATCATCTTTAGCGACGAGATTTATTTTCATCTTGATGGATTGATTAATTGACAAAATTATCGCATTTAGGATTCAGAAAATTCTCAAATGATTGTTCGAGAAACAAATATATCCACAACGTATCGCTGTTTAGTGCGGATTTTGGGTTGGAGAGCATGATCGGATTTTTCTTTTCCAATTTTTCTTCGAAAATGTGGCTGCAATAACAGTTAATGATGCTCACTATCGCGAGCACATAATTTCAACAAAACACATGCCATACAACCCGAGAAACAATTCAATTATTGTACGAGTCATTTCCTAATCGTGTAATTTCCCATTTTGATAATCAGAATTGGCAGATTGTGCGATTTAACGCCGTTATACTTTTTTCTTTAGGAGTTTTTTGAAATTTTGAAGTAAGATTTATATCGACAAATTTATGACTAATCACGCCTTAAAGGAAATTGAACACTATATCAAAGAAATTCAGCGACATTTATGCAATGGAAAATTTCAATGAAACAGTGTGTATGTGTATACCAGGAAAGTCATGGAGGCCATTTATCCGATACGCAATTGCATAAATAATCTTATATTATATATGAATCAATAAAAAATTTACAATTTTTAATTATAAACCTATTTTTTATCAAAATTACTTTTTGCGTAAATTTTTTTGTATGATAGAAAAATACAATTGTTTATTAGCTTTAACTCGTTCCTGGAATTATAGTATATAGTAATAAAACTAATTAAAACTTATTACAAAATTTGCTGTTAACAAGTTCTATTGTAAGACGATCAAAAGCAACCTCAGAACTTCGTATTCATATGCTAATGAAGATTTACATTTATCACTAAATTCACAATGTTCTAGATTACAAGTTAGAAAGATTTTAAGAAGAATTTAAAAAATTTGCAAGAAGTTCTGAGATTACAAGAGTTCTTCCTTTTGAAGATTGAATTTTGAGATTCAAATAGTTCTGAAATTCAAAAAGTTCTTCCAAAAGCTACATATCTTTTAAAGCCTCCTTTATGCTCATCTCGCGAGATTAAATTTTCGGTGAGATACATAAGAGGCTAATAACACCGCAGATTAAGTTCCTGATTGAGCGACATCTTCAATCTAAAAAAAATTCCTAGACTAACAGAGATTATATCAGTCACAAAATTTCTAGGAAACTGAAAAATGTTCATAATAATTCTTCTCAAATAGAATGATGCTGATTGCTGAGACTAGTATTGTTGGAAAATATCGTCTCAAGTCTCCATTATTTCTAACAAATATACAAAATGAAAGGTCCTTCAAATTCTTTTCTCAAAAATTCCTCGCAGTATCTTACTATCTGTTCAATACCGTCTGAACATGGATTATAAAATTGAGATAAGTTTTATTCGCGGATAGAACTATGATTATTGGCTTAATTACTAAATCTATATATTATGTTATATGATAATCTCTATGATTATTGTTCTACCAAAGATGGCTTTCATAAATCATTTATATTCGATACGAGCTGCGTTCACTGTTACGCGTGATAATTTCATACGCTCTAAGATGTTCTGCGACGATGCGTTCTAGGGATCACTATATGAACGGCGTGTTATCTTCTCGAAGTATAACCAATTGAATTTCGGTACTCGTAATACTATTTTTTATAGCTTTCGCGCTACCGCTTCCAAAAATATCATTTTAACCTGTACTGTCAAAATGATAATCACTCGTCCAGAATTTGCGAATAATTCTTATTTGATATGCTCGTTAGAGATTTGCTGATTCGAGAAGAAAGAAATTAGAGAACGCGAATTGAGAATAATCTTGATTTAGATAATGAAAAACAGACAAATTTTCGAGTAAAATTTATTTGTTTTTTTTTTGTGGAATATCATAATTAAAAGTAAAATAATTATTCATCAATAATATTACATTAAAAAAATAAGTGAATCAGATTGATAAGTTGTTACATTATTCTATTAATTCCAATTAATAGAATATTTGTTTCAAATATTAATAAGTGATGAAGGTTTTGTCTTCTTTAAAATTGAGTATAAAAATAAAAAAAAAGCTGATGAACGAGATAGATTTGGAAAGAAGTGATGAAATAATAAAATAAATCATATATAAACGTAACACATCGAAAAAAGAGATGAATAAATGTATCGAATATATCAGAATTTGAAGAGATTGATGATACTAATAACAATAAAGTATCAACCAGTCAGATATTATATGAATTTCGAATATTCAAACAAATATAAGATCTTCTTGGTAATATCTGCAATATTTTCAGTTGTTTGTATCTGAAGAACTGATAGAATTTATTGCTGAAAATATAAACAACTATTGGAAATGAATAGATTCTAATCATCTTATAATTAAAATAGATCTGGTTGAATTATATCATTTTTTCTGTACTACTGATGACAATTTTGAAGAATAATTAATGGAGAATATATGAATTAATAGGTTATGAAAATCATTTACTGATGCATTCTATCCATACCAAAACCTTTGTATAGACGAAAGTTTTCTTCTATATAAAGGCAGACTATCTTTTAAACAATTTATTCATTATCAAAGAAAGATAAATTCGGATTAAAATCTTTTGCGATTATAAAATAAAATATTCAAGAGTTTATCATTCATAATGGATCTGATACTATAAAATCCCAATATCCAGATATATCGAGAAATATCGAGAAATATTATATCATTAATGGAATTTTACATAAGAACACACATTGTATATGGATAATTAGCACACAAATTCCGCGTTATTCAATTGTTTGTATATAAATACTACAAATGCATGTGATAGCGTAAGAAAAAGGAGATGCAAAATACCAAGAAAAAGTTAAAAAAAAGAAATGATTTTTCTCTCGTTTCTTCTCTTATTAGCGATGAAATGGAAAAATAAGAAAGATGTTGATTGACATATAGAAGAGTTGCACATATTACAGAAAAGAAGAAATAATACAAAAACCATCTTGCATATACAATAAATTCATGGGAATAGTTGACAAAACCGATATGATAATAAACACAATTGAGTCAATGTGAAATTATTTAAGAAATATTTTCTTCATATAATAGATATGTCCCTATGGAATGTCTATTGTTTATATATTGTGCAATAAAATTATCATTTATAATATATTTTAAAATACATAAAATAAGTTACTTTTCATGTATACTAATTGTATGATAGAAATTTACCTCTAGGAATTCTTTCAATTCCTATAAGTACACATTAGTTACTATGACTTGGATAAAATGATAGCACATTTACGATGTATTCGTTGTTTAATTATATATTATATATTCGTTGTATAATTAAATAAAACAAGTAAAGTGGAGAACAACAAAATTAATGTTTCAATATAATTTAATATTGAACTAAATAGAAAATGTAATATTGATTTTATATTATCAAAGTCCGACTCTAATAAAAGGATAAGCTTATAAACTTCCTTTATTATCATGCATCTGGAGGATTGCAATAGATAGAAGCATCTTACTCTTACGCTCAATACAGATACTTGTACTAGATTTTTCTTATTGGAGCAATGTTCTCCATTATATTGCGTACAAAAATCTTTAATATCACAATTGAAGATAATTTGCTCATAATATTCTTTTTCGAATTAAGTTCGTTTTTCTATATCTGAATGAATCAGTTGTTGATAGTGTTGCATAAAATGATACTTTTTATAGAGCAAATGTGAATGCACGAGAATACGAATACCATTCTATGTGTTTTCTCTTTTCATCGTAATTACCTAACAAATAGACATTTATTTATCTAACTTGCTCGTTATATAAAATCGAGAACACCTCGAGAAATGATTTGTTTAGAATTTTCAACGCATTATATTTTGTAGCTAAATATAGTGGGCCCAACGTTGCTCGGAAAATTCCACAAAAATTTGAAAAATGCTTTTTTCTTATTATTATGACGCTTGATTCATTGTAATATTTTTCGCGCCCTTTACGCGAATATATAGGTTGTTTCTAACTCAATTTTCTTAGCAAGATTTTAAAGTATATAGTATATAAAGAATATAGGCTGTCTCTAACGATTCGATTTTCTCCAAAATTTTCTTCATTTTTTTCGAAAACTGTTGGAGATGAATTTGAATTTATCGCTTCAATGCATATTATGTGTGAGAATGAGAGAGATAAAATAAGTGAGACGCGCATGTGTATGTATAGCCTTCGAATATAAGTAATATAGCAGTGCACGTCGTGTGAAAGAATAAAAATCTCAAAGAATCTCAATCAGTGTATTTAATTCGCCTTTTTGAGACAAAAATGTCGATAATATCATCCCAACAAAAATCCGTTGATTCATTATTATTAAAAAAAAAAAACTTAATTAACAATTTTAAAAAATATCATAATTATTTTCCTATGCGCTTTGAGTGCACTTTTTCTTGGAGAGAATGAGACAATAATCACGTAATCTTCAGATTTTTCAGAAGAATCACAATATTTCAACTAGATCTGAAACTTGATATCCGATGTGATTTATTATCTAATAATGATTCATTATGAAATTATTATTAATTATTATTAATTAGGGAATATTAAAATAATATTATATTTTCAGCATTTGAATTATTGAATATTAAAATAATATTCTAATAGATATCGGCCAGAAATTTATATTCAATATTTATTTAAAAAATTCTATTAAAAAGTAGTCATTTTTTAATCATATTACAAATCTTATCGACGAAGATCCTATATGTTCCAAGAATAAGATCATAATATGCAATGCAACAACTTGAAAACAACATACTATTTTTGATCAAAATAATAATTTTAAATCAAACACCTTATATTATTTATCATAACGCAGCAAAAAACTGAATTAAATTCTTTAGATAAATTATTTATAGAATATTGTCATGCATACTATCTTTTTATTATATATATATATATATTATTTTTATACGTATTTATATGATATTTATATTATTATTATATGATATTTTTATATATCTTTTTATTATAAACATGATAGCTTATAATATTTTCATAATATGATTGAATTGAAACTTAATAGATGTAAATCGATATATGACTTACTTGTACAAAAAGAATTTAAACAGATTTGTTATGATTACTGAATCCGGATGCTTTTCCTTTAGTTCGTTGATGTTTGATGCCGCAATGTGGATAATTGGCTTTAATAACTTGAATCCAGTACATCCGCTTCTGAATTTATCGCTTTAAACTTGATAGAAGTAGAATCATTATTATGGCTGACTTATTATTCATTATTCTTTATGACTCTTTCACATATGAAATGATGTCCCAAAATTCACGCAAAAAATAATTTCGATAAAGAATAGAGGTTTAAAAATTGTAAATTTTTTATTGATTCATAAAATATATAGTACAAAGTTATATATGGAATATCAGGTAAATGGCTTCCACGTTTTGCTGGCATATATCCACTCTTTTTTTGTTGAAATTTTCCATGATTGTTTTGCATGTGGCTGAATTTCGTTGATAGAGCATTCAATTTTCTCCTTCAAGGCATGAGTGGTCGTGGGCTCAGTATAAACCTTCAATAAACTCCCCCAAAAAAGTCCAACGATATTAAATGGCACGATCTAGATGGTCAATTCTGATCACCAAAATTACATGATCAGGAAATGACTCGTGCAATAATTGAATTGTTTCTCGGATTATATAGTATATGGCACCATCTTGTTGAAACCGCATGTTGCCCACATTCATATTTTGCAATTTAGACACAAAAACTAGATTATCATTTATGATAGCGAATATTATTAACTGTTATTACTTAATCAGCCGTATTTTCGAAGAAAAATGGTCCGATTATGTCTTCAACCCAAAATTCGCATCAAACAGTGGCACATTGTGGATGCATTTGTTTTTTCAACAATAACTCGTGGATTTTCTGAACTCCAAATGCGACAATTTTATTGATTAATCAATTTATCAAGATGAAAATGAGTTTCATCGCTGAAAATGATTTTATTCAGAAAATCAGCATTCACTATTATTGTTTCATAATTCATTCAACGAACTCTGTTCAATAGATTTCAGTTCTTGAGTCAATTGAACTTGTAAGCATGAAGATGCAAATCTTTTGTGAGAATACGCTATAGAGAACTTCTCGAAAGATTCAATTCTTAATCATGGCGAATTGATGTGGACTCTCAGCAACACTCTCACGAACTACTTCAATGTTTTGTATTGAACTTGTCAAAAGACGGCTAGAGTGCTTAAGATCATTAATTGATTCACTCTCCCTAAATTATTTAATTTTTTAATTAATCTCTTCACAGTTAATGAAGTTAAATCACTATTCCGATCATATTTTATACGAAAATTGCAAATTGTAGGTACCAAACTTTTATTATTTTTAAAATATTGTTCAACAATGAAAATGCATTCTTTTTTCGTGTAGTGTTCCATTTTTTAATAATCCTAAACTATCAACTGTCACGCTGTTTTTTTTTTTTTTCGTTGACAACACTTTATCGCACAAATGATAGAAAATTCAAATCTTGCATAAATTTTAGAACATCCTTCATATAAATATATAACTTTATACTAAAAATCTGTAGATCTGTAGATCTGTAAGAAACATATGCAAAAGTACAAGATAAAGAGACCTGTTATTCTGGTGAAAGATTTTAAGATTAATTCCCAAATATAAGAAAAGGAATCAGAAAAAAGATTCATCTTTCTATAAACGTGTATCCAAAAAGGCTTGGTTCTTGTCAACTATTTGTGCATTTTCAGAAATATAAAAAATATTCATTCATAAATATTGCATCCGCTTAATAATATTTGTTCTTCCATGATAAATTTATTTACAATTACAATTTAATTAATTTATAGAATGATAAATCGTTCGATATAGAATATTCTCGAGAAGAATAGAGAACAACACATTCCTTTGACCAATATCATCTTTTTTTAATTGATATATTTAATTTCGATGACAACCAATGTTCATTCAATTCTTGTGCCTATTGGATATGATGTTTCACACGTAAACTATCTCCTTCTTCGATAAAAGGTGCAACAACTTCATTTAACTTCTGTTTACTTGGAAACTTATATTTGAAAAAGAGGTTTATAAATTCACCTACGTAATTTTCTTCAGATAGCGAATCTCGATATTCATCCTTCATTCCAGAGAAAAATTTCAAGTAAGGTATTAATATCTAAATTCTTCATTTTTTTCTTGCGTTCACATTCAAATCTGTATTTTAATCTTTCATTTGAATTTTTTTAATATCTTTTCAGGTTTCAAATCTTAAGGATATAATTTTTTTTTGTATCTCCAATTTACTAGAAAAATTCTTTATATCAGAAAAACTTGAATTTCAGCATTTTATCATGAACCAATATTGTTTTTGATCCGCTATTACAAATAGTTATAGAACGAATCCTGTTGCGAAAATGCAATTTCCCCGAATCCTTCAAAAAGGCATCATCTCAAAAGAATTCGACTTTCTCATTGAAGTCGGTTCCTTCAATCGAAGAAAAATTGTCGATAATGAGGAAACTACTTTAATATATGCTCTAATATTCTTTGAAAAAATAATAATATTAAACGTTCTCTTTTTCAACGAAAATTATTTTGTGAATAAATTTTTTTTTCTTTTCTTTTTTTCTTTTTCATTCTCGGATTTCATATTTTGCTGATTGATTAATCGATTAATCGAATATAATAAATTACATCATTTATCTTTTATATTATAGAATCCTTCTTAATCTTATTATCTATAACTTCAGACATTTTCCTTTCGATCGCCATAGTTGATGAAGCCATACTTTCTCTCCTGGATTAAATTTATGGTATAAATATGGCTATCGTATCACGTTTTCATTTTCGAAGAGATTTCTAATTTCTGCCCTCTCACATTAGTAAATCTTTTTCATTTTTTTTTTATTTTTTCAATATATATTATAGTCTCTTCTTTTTGATTAAAAGAAATTCTTTTCCATGTAATGTATAAGCAAATGTAACTCTTGATCACAAAATTACAACTGACAATATTTGTATTAATTCATGCTTTACATTACTCATGAAATACATTAGGCTAAGAGAAATAACAGGATCCATTCCTTTTGCATTGATTTTCTTCAATAAATATTGCCAAATATTATAATTCTAATTAGACGTTTTGATAGTTTATTTGAATGGGCATATAATAGAGTCATTTCTGATTCCAAGGAATTTAATGTACTCTTGAAAAATTCTTGATTCAAAATTATTTTCTTGATCGAAACGAATCTTTAAAGGTATTCTGTATGTAATTATAACATGTTTGAACAGAATTTTGATGATTGTAAATGTTTGTTGATTCAGCATTGATTCAGATCATTTTACAAAATAGTTGATCAAAATCAATGCAAATCAATTTCTGATTTAAGAGTGAACATTGAGTACATCGAGTGTTATTTTCTCAAATAGTGCTCGAACATTATAAATTTTCAACATTCTTATTCCTTTCTTCGTCCTTTCTCGTCTTTTCTTCGCAAGTAATACAATCAAATACTACATCAATTTTCTATATCTTGTCAAACACTAAAATTATTTTCTTACTTTTGCTATGTTTTATTATGTTATATATTCTAAAGTGCTTTTTCGAGATACTACTAGAAGTTTTTCATCATTTTTTGATTTTTATTTTTGGAAATAATTCTAATTTCAGGAAATCTCGTATTTTCCAATAGTATTTTGTGATGGGTGAAAACTTTGCTGTATCTTGTCAAATTGGTTTTTCTTTTCTTTTTTCTTTTTAAAAATAAATTCTATTTCTTTATCTTCCAATTAAAATAATTTTTGAATTCTTCTAAATTTTGAATTTTTGAAATTTCATAAATTTCAAAATAAAAAAGATCCTCTTCTTTTATGAATTTGTCTTTTGTTTTCTGACATAAACATTTTTTGCATATTGAATCAATATTGTTATGACCTCTATCTTTTCAAAATTGAATTTCAAAATCACATTTTTATAAGAGTTCTAATGAAAATAATCTAATGAACTACTTTTTGAAAGACATCAATCATTGTAAAATTGCAAGTTCTTAACAGAAATTTCCGCTCGTAAAAAAAAAAAAAAAGAAAAATGATGGAAATATTCTACTGACTTTACCATTGCTAATAATTCTTTAATTATATAGTAATTGATCTCTGCAATGATCTTTTGTCAATCTTGAGAAATAGATGATGACTTTTTCCTGTCCTTCTTGCTATTGAGATTGGATCACTTTAGGATTGTAAAACTTGATACATCCGTATTTAAAATAAATTTTCCATTTTTCGAATATATTAAAACAATTTTGTTTTCAATTCTTGACAATAAGTAGTCAAACTATATTAAGTCTTCAATTAAACGATGTAAAAATTTTGCAATCAATTTTTCATAAAAAAATTAGAAAAAATTCTAATTTCTTGTAATAAGTCTTGTAATTTTTTATAAATCAGGAAACTTTTGGATTGGAAGATATTTTTTAGAATTTTCCATTTCTGAATAATTCTAATCTTATTTCCCGCACTCATTTGGTGAATTTTTTACAATTAACTTAAAAATTCATATATAAATTAACGTATAAATTTTTATATTTTAATATTTTGTGTATCTTTATATATAAAGAAAGAAAAAATGCTTTTTCTCTTTATATGTAATTTGTTGAATATTAAACTCTATATTGTTTTACGATATTTTAATAATAAAACAATTATCGATATATATGTCAATTATTATAAAATATCATTTGATATATCTCACTTTTCTTATTCCATTGAGAACAATTTTCAATTCTCACATTCACTGTCTATTATTCTTATTTTATTTACTTTCTCTTATTACTTACTCTATTTTCGTTGCAATCTTCTCTCTATCGTCAATTTCTTAATGAATATTCAATAACGAAAAATCAAACTCATCTTCATTCTACGAACTTTTTTCTAGAAATTTCATTACCATATTCTATATTTACAAAACTCAAAAACTTTAAAATATTTCTATTTCCACCATTGTCAAATTCAGAGTAATGCCAAGAAAATGTAGTCATTTGACAGTATATTATTCTATGTTTTATAAGATTATATGATTATTAATTTTAAAAAATCAAACATAAATAAATATTGTTCATCATTCGAATCCAAATGTTGAAGCGCAAAGGATTAATAATTCATTCAAATCCTCGCGATGTTTAATAAGCCAACGTTTTTTAATATTGATTTAATGCTGAATAATATTGCATTTTTCAAATTTTTTTCTTTTGTAAATGTTTAGGATTTTTTTCTTTTATTTTCTTTCTTCTTTCTTTCTTCCTTTTTTTTTTTTTTAGAAAATAATTTTTTTTTCCATTGATTATACATTTTCGACTGAAATCTAATCGACATTTATATTTCTTGAGAAAATTAATATCTAAAAAATAATCCTTTTTCATGATTAATGGGAACCTTTCTTTAGTTTTGAAATTTTCTACTTTTAATAAAAAAATTACATCATAATTTCGTAACGTTTCTACAAAAATTGAGAAAATATTTTCGATCCTAATCTTGTCAAAATATATTTTTGAAGCATGATCCGCTTTTAATAGGTTTAAATTTGAATCCGTGAAAATAATTATTTTAATTTTCTTATTGGTTCCCTCGACGATCAATAAATTTAATATAATAAATCATTCTCAATACAACAGGAATCGAAGCCGAAAATTCTTCTTTTTCTTCTTTTTTTTCTTTTTCTTCTTTTTTTTCTTTTTCTTCTTTTTTTTTCTTTTTCTTCTTTTTATAACAATTTTTATGGAAATTTTCTTTTGTCAATATGCTTGATATAGCTTTATTACTTTCTTCTTCGTTTTTCTTTTTTTTATTTTGTTCCTAAAAACAAAAATGGATTTATATTTTCGTTTTGGTTTATTTTTCTTAACTTTTCTAGACACAATAGCTTTCATTTCCACAGTTCTGGTAACTCTGCAAATGAAGCTTTTAAAGATACGAAGATACGAGATAAAGAGATATTTTAATCTTTTTGTTAGTCAATGCCGTAACGGAAATTCAAATTTGATAAATTTTTCGTAACAAAAGAAAATTCAATTGCTTAACTTCTCAAATAATTGAGAAAATAATCGGTGAGAAAAGAAGTTAATAAACACATCGAACTTCTAATAAAGCAAATGAAGCCTTTTATGTATTTGCCATTACATTTATTTCGAATTACGTTTTAATCCACGAAAATCCCATAAAAGTCAAAATATGAAGATTTTATTGTATATCTAAGTAATATATATTATAATGACATATCTATACATCATGATATAATTAAATGATATATAGTTTGTACTTGCGAGCGTTAACAAATGAGAATTCAAAAATAAATTAGTGAGAACAGTTATCTGTCGCAGCTGCTTAATTTTCAGCATTTCCGATATTTGAATTATTATTTCTATTACTTACAAAGACAGTTGTCTATCTCATTTCAATCAGTTGTTCAAATATAAAATTGTTATAAACAATAGAAAATAAGCACGTGTTGGATTTGTTCTTCGAGATCCGTTTGCACATTGGATTTCTACTTCTTTCTGTGGATTTCGTTGATGTTTCTCCTCCCAAAAACGATATTACATTGCAAAATTGTTCCTCAACGAAGTTCTGCAAATTATTCTTCAATTCTATAAGAAGCGAACTTTTTTTTTAGTGTTAGTGAACATTTCTTGTCCTTCCTAAAAGAAGAATCCTCTGGCATTTCTGATACTAATGATGCATCCGCCTGATTTTCGTCATATTTTTATTTATATACTAATTATAATTTAATATCAATTTAAGATTATTTATACAATGATAATTCATTTATTATATATTTATATATTTGAATATATTGAATATAATATTCTCGTTTGAGAAAAACAGAAAATAACAATATTAAGGCTTTAATATATTTATTAAATGTGCAAATAAATTCTTTCTCCTTTCTTTTTTATAAATTCAAGATTTTATTACATAAATCAGGTACAACAAATTCAATTGTTTCAGTTCGACAGATAGATGCTCGTGTTATGACTCCTCAATCTTTCTGCCAATTCTTTTTCTAAATCACTGTCATCAAACTTTTTTGATGTATCTGAATGATCTTCGACAAATTAAAATTCCAGTTTTAAATCTTTAATATCACTTTTTGCATGTTTTGTAAGACGTTCAGCGTTCTCTTCTAATGCTAAACCATTTCAGTAGCTTTAACAACTGATTTTCTAAACTGGAATATAAAAAGTAAGCAGTGACGTGAATAATGCTTTTTGCACGCCATATCTCTTGAAATTATTGCATAAAACTGGAAACTTATCACGACTCTCTTTGAAAACAAAATAAAATTTCTTCCAGATGGCATCACAAACGGGAAATAATTCGAATTCAGTCGACAATTAAGATCGTACAAAAAAAGGGGGAGGAATTTATTTGCATATTTAATATATTATAATTTAATTTTTTTTCGCGTGGACAGAAAAATATAATTATGCATTTTCATGTGTTCTGTACATATATTCTGTATTCTTTATTAATTCTATTTACCTCAAAACACCTTCTTTGGCTGTGCAAATTGAATATGTGGATTGATCTCTTTTCTTCTTAATAGTTTATTATTGATATTGGGAAAAAACGTCATTGATCCTTTGTGATTTATTTTTTCATTATGTTTTCCGGTTGATTTCCTTAATTGTTTTAATGCTATCATGGATTTCTTTTGAAATTTTGATTTTTTTTTTTTTTTTTTTTTTATCAGATTTGGCAACTCTTTCCTATTTGTTAAAATCGTTCCAGTTGAATGATGTTTCGATTCGAATAATTTTTCAGCCACAATATAACTTGTATAATACTGATTCGTGAACATATAAATGTTCTTAAGCATTAAAAATTTTATCCAACAACATTTTGTAAAGATATAATGGAATTCTGATTGATATCGAAGGTCTTATCAATTTTTCTGTTAAAAGCTCCATAATATCACAAACATAGCTAGTGTTTGAATCTGCTTTTGTGTAAATTCTAATTTTCCATTTGGTTGATTTCTTTAAATCATAGATAATGAATCTCTCAGTACAAACTAATTCAAAAATTTTGAATTTATATAATCGAGAAAGCAACTTTATAGCCACATATAACAAACATATTCTTGGGTTTATATATGTCAAAATTGTTTTCAAACGAAACACCCAAGAAATCCATGTCTGTGTAAATGTGTCTGAATAAAAAGAAATGTAACTAACTTATTCCTTGACCAATGCTCTTTTAAGTTTACCAACAATATAATCCCCATATTTGTTATCCATTTGAATTCCATTATATCTCTATTCATGTGTTTACAGATCGTTATTATACTTTTATTATATTGATTATCAATTACAATGTAAATTAAAATGTCATTTGATCAACATAATATTGATAAATAAAAAAGAAAGACAAAAAATACAGAAATTAAATTTACAAAATCATATTTTTAGATATAAATATAGATAAATTATCAAAATAAATTTTTGTAAGCTAATTTATATATAAAATCATTTTATGCTATCTTAAGATCATTCGTCACATATGTGTAAAATCATCTTGAGTTGAAACTTCACTACTTCACTGAAAAAGTTATTGAGCGCAAATCTATAATCTATCACAAGAAGAGCAAAAATCATACGCTAGTACTTCGATTCTTATTCCTCCATCTGCTGCAAAGAGCATTTTATCATAGATAACATTTTAATCCTTTACTACGGGAGACTAGTCGTTCTCCATAAAATGTCGCATATGACGAGTTATTGTACAATATATTTCAGAGAAATGTAGCATCAGTATTTTGTTTTTATCATTTGTTTCTTACGAAATTCCTTAATAATAAAAATCACAAAAAAAATGCCGTAAACGCGGCCGCTGATGATCTTTCTCAAGTACTGTGCACATTCTTGGCGCGACGGTTCGGAAGTTCGCAGTGAAGAAATTGCTCGTAGCGAAAGGATTGAAAGAAAAATCTAAATAGAGATCTTTGAGAGATATTGATATATACATTTTTGTATTATGATACTGTCTCGATAATTTTTACAATAAATCAATTAACGATAAATCTATCCATAAAATGATTTATGGATAGATTCATGACATCTATCGATTCTTTGTGAAGGTTTTTTTATTTAAAGTTTCTAAGACGATCTATCGTAGCGATAGTTACAAATATGCATATTTTTTTTTCGCTTATATATCAATCGTATCAATTGTATTGTTACTCTTCCTAAAATCAAATTGCTTTATATGAAAAATATTCAGATCTATAATTAATCTCTTAATTATATAATATATATTATCTTTTTTAATTAATTATTTGATAACGTGATATCATTACTTATATTAGACAACTACTTGTCTACTTGTCTATATTTTTAAGAAGGGAAAAGGAGATTTCATGCGAAGCATATCATTTTACTTTCATTTTCAATATTCAATTGAATAACCAAATGATGCATTCTCACGGAATATATTATCTTTAAGATTTTTATAAATCTAATTCAACTGAACTTTTATTTTTAAATTTAATGACGGCTGTAATGATCATCTTGTTTTTTGTGATTAAAGGCTAAAAAAATAGTTCCATTGTTTCTATTGTCTCTTCGTTTAAATTTATTGAATCAATCTTGTATAAGAAAGGAATATTTCGCAAATAGATTCAAACTTTGATTGATTGAATTCGAAGTAGTACTTTCAAACTATACTCGAATTATTCGCGAGATTTATAAACATTATTCGGAGAAATTTTTCATAAAACTCTTTCTCTTATTATCACGCAGATTCTACTAAATCTGAACAAAGGATGACATAATCAGAGAAAATTGTCTTTGAGAATTTAGCTGATACTTATAATTGTATATTTTTGAATCGATCCTAAAAGTATATATTCCAGACGCTTTTCATTAAAAGATAAATAACATTGTTCATAATTTGAGGAATCTATATAAGAGATATGCTGATTTATTCCTGTTTATCGTAAGATTTTTATACACAGAACATTATCCAAGAATTTTCTCGAATTTATCATGAGTTGGCAACAATATTATTGATTATTGACATGATCTTCTTATTTAAATTAGAAAAAGATTTTTCTGAAGACATGAGTTTCATTTGCTAAAAATATTTCATTGTAAATATATCGTAGTCTGACCGCCGAATACGATAATTACATTAGTTCTATTCTAACATCACATCGTGTTTTGATTGTCGGACACATTACTTGCCGTGACATTGAGAAGCCTTGCTTTCTAATAGACACGCGCTGTGCACGTGTAATCACTTATCTTTAAAAAGTATACCATTTGTTATAATATCTGTCGAAGAGCATTCGACCCAGCTATTAGCTTACAGCCAAACTACTATAATAATATGGGCGCGAACATGAATTACTTAAAGAAATAGAAGCTTGAAAAATAATTGCAAAGAATCATATCTTATTAGAAATTGAATTTAAATAGAACGAATATTTAAACACAATTTTCTCAAAAATAAAATTTCGAGAAAAAATTTTTATTTTATTTCTTTCTCTTATTTTCAAAAGAAATTATACTTGTTTGTACATTATAAAAGTAACGTAATTTTTCTGTAACTAACAAAGATATAATAAAAATTATGAATTTAAAAATAGCTCTCTCTATTACTATGAAAATATGGCACAATGCTATGATATTTGCCTCCCAAAGTAAAGAAAATCTTTTTTCATAAGTCATCTTCAAAATATAAAAATTCTATATTAGTTAATTGATTGAACATATGATCTATATCTTAATTATAGTATTTTTTTTATATTTTTTAATTGTTAACATAGCTGTATTAAAACTTTAAATCAATTTTCAAATTATTGAAAAATAAAATTATTGTTTATAATTTTGTTATTTTTTTTAATATCAGTAACTTTTGATTAGAATAAGTGTATTTATGTATATATGTATTTGCACTATAACAAATTTCATTTTAATATTTTTGTAATTATACATTAGTTAATATTTTTTAGTATTATTATTAAATTTTAAAATTTATTTAATATAATTCAGTTCTTTCTATTATCTATTTTAAAGGATCAAATCTTAATTTTTAAAATAAAAAAAAATTAACTGTTACTAACTATTATTGAAATAACTATATTGATTTTTATTATTATTGATATTACATCATTATTTTTGAAATGATTAATCAAAATTTTTGTAAAATTTTCATAGTATTGACAATAAATTTTTTTAAACAATAAATTCAACAATAAAATTTCAAAATTCACTTTCTATTACTCTTTAAATCATTTTAGATATCAAGAATAGTTTAGAATTATAAAACACAGAATGCATAGAAAAAAATACATAGAAGTGGTTCCCATTCAATTTACTTTGAGAATTATACATATACAATAATATATGAGAAATTTAAAAAATCTATATGCACAGATAGAGATGCTCTTTTTTTTTTGTAAATAAATTCTTCAAGTCAGATGCACGCGAACGAAAAATTTTTTATTCAAGTAATTGATCGCAAATCTTATTTAAAATTATAAAAAAATTCATTAATTATAGATTATTAAAATATAATATTAATAATATAAATAATAAAATACTATAGTATGATACTAATATAAGAATATAATAGTATAATTTACATTTGTTATTAATATTTAATTTAATTTAATTATTAATATTTAATTAACTTTAAGAACTAATATTATTTTGTGAATTGATTAAATTATTGAATTAAATGAATCAGATAAGTGATTAAATTATAAAATCATATTACAAGTAATATATTTTTTAATGTCATATTTTATTGAATATCTTACACTTTTTCATATTTCATTTTAGAAAATTATTATGTATATATAATTATAAATATTTATAATTATTATAAATATTAACTTCGTCAAATTAAAATTATGATGGACTTGATAATGCAGTTGTATGAAATCATAACAGTGAAAATATTTGATCAAAAATTTTATTATTTTGGAAATCACATTAAATTCTGAAGAATATTCACCAAAAAAAGGAAGAAAAAATTTGAAAATCAAATTAAACAATATTATACATCATGACTTTAATAATAAAATAGTAATCAACAAAAAGATTCTATTTATTCTTAAATTAAAACCAAAGTTGGTTTACACAAATTATAAATTTGCCAAAAAAAGTGACAAATTAAAGGACAAGTTAAATAACGTTTTAATACATTAAATGAAAAACAGAAAAGAACAGAAGAAATAAAAAAAGAATAGGAAATTTTGAAAATTGATGAATGAAATTTTGCTATGGAATCGAAATTTCACGAATCAGGCTGACGTTTTTGAAATGATACGTGAAAAAGTAATTCTTTAACAAGACCAAAGAAATTAAAAATGTATATATAAAACATTTTAAAAATAAAAGGAAAAAATTATCATTCTTAAAAGCTCTCATGATACATATAAATATTAGTTTATCACAAATACGAAATATGAAATAATTCATATAAGTGACAAAAAGCTTTTCCATGATAAACAAAAATGATATACAAAAATTCAAGAAGCAAAAAGAGGTTATTATTCGATAAGAAACATTCTATGTGGCAACTACTTCTGCCGAAGTAAAATTAGCAAACAACATATATTAGATGAAATTATAAGATTTATTAAATTAAATTAAATTCAATCAGATTATTTGCAAACCTATTTAAGCAAACGAGAATTTATATAAAAATAAGTATAAAAATATACATAAAAATATTAAAAATGATATTAATAAAAATAAAAATGGAAATACGATATTTCACAAGAATATAAGTAGAAATTTAAAAATAAAACAGATTCCGATCCACAAGTCATTCAAAATTCGATGGCTCTTGTGAAATTGATTTCTGGTAATAATATACAATTTTATAAATCTATTTTCTTATCTTTCAAAATTTATTTAACTTTTTTTGTAACAATTATTATATTTTGTAACAACATATTCTTTTAAATGTTCTTGAAACTTTCGGGAAAAAAATTATATAATTCGATATCGTTTTTTTCGTTATTATCATTCTATCAGGCTTCGATTTGAAGAAGAAAGAAAAATTAATCGAGAGTAAAATTCAAAAACAAATTAATAATTTGTAAACTAAAATTGAAGATAATAAAAAAACATTTGGAATATCTTCTGAATTAAATTTCAATATTATAAAATAATAAAATTTAACTTAATTTTTTAAAATTTAAGAATACAAAATAAAATATACATAGCAAATAGCAAATAGCAATGATGTAAAAGTTTATAACATTATTAATACAACATCAAATAATGAAGAATGTTATATTTGTGAGTTTACTTCAATAATTTCATAAAAAATTTGATGCTATAAAATTTGATCCATCAATCTTATATACTAAAATAAGATTTTCTGAAAATTTGCTGCATTTAGCATGAAAATTGTGCAAAAATGGCAAAATGAAAACAGAAACTGATAAAAATATAATGAATTCGAAAAAGAAAATTTAAGACAAATTAAAAAAAATTAGAATTAATAATTGATATATCAAAAGGAATATATCACAGGAATACGATAATATTTCAAACGTATATTATTTATTGCCATTAAATACATGAACATATATATTTTACATATTAAAATAATTTTGTAAAATATAATTTATAATAATTTTTAGAGAATACAATCGATGCAAGTGGAAAATTTTTCATAAATCATGAATTGCCAACTGAGATAACAAGTATTGATTTACACTTAATGACAAGGTATTCTATTTTTATTCTATATTTATATTCTATATTTATATTAAAGTAGAATAAATTAAAATTTTCTCAACAATTTTTTTTCAAATTGTTTACCAACTTTTCAACTGAAAATTTTTTATACTTTTTTAAAAACAACTTTTTTCATTAAAATCTTAATATTATTCTGGAAAATATCATACAATTGCAATATTCATATCAAAATTTATGCCACAGAAACAGCAAAATAATATATTAAATTTATACCTGTAATATATCAGCAAAAACATGAAATAAATTCGTCCGTTTCATTTGATTACAAAATTCTCCAGAAAACAATACAATAATAATATTTTGTACAAATAGAATTAAATTTTGTTTAATTTTAAAATTGATTCAATCAATTATTATTCATTTTAATTATAAATAGATTAATAAATCCATTCATTTCTAGTACGAAAGATAAGAAAAAAATCACAGTAATTTTCATAGGAGGGAATTACATTTTCCAATGCACATTTATGAAGATGAAGACAACAACACAGATATGTTGAATGAAGAATAATTGGAATAATTAAAAAAAAATTAACAATTGAATTGAATTAAGAAGAAGAAGAAGCAATGAAAGCATGAAAGAAATATTCGTTCATCATATAAATAAATTGTTCAAAATGTAATACAATAATGACATTTCGTGATAATAGGATTAGATATCAATATTCCAAATTCTGTTTGATTTTAAAATTGATCAGTCAATTATTCATTTTTAATTATAAATAAATTATTATTCAATATTATTCATCGAATAATTTCTACCATTGGAAATGATAAATAAAAAAAATTACAATAAATTATAATAATTTTTACAAAAAGTAATAAAATTATATCTAGATAAGAAGATAAGACAAAAATAAAGACAGATATATTAGATAAAAAAAATTTTCAAATTATTTTTTTCTTAACTTTAATTAATAACATTCTAAAACAAAACAATCAGTTATTATAATACAAAAAATTAACTTTTCACGATTGATTGCATGAAACAACGAAATCAGAATCAATTAAATATATAATTTTTTTAGATTATCGATATTAATGTCTAGAATTAAAAAATTATCATTAGACGAATATCGATCTTCTCGAATTGTTACAAATAGAAAGCTTTCGAAAATAATAAAGAATTATTTATTACTCTTACAAATATTGCATTTTTCATAATAATAATGAAAACATAAATAAAGATTATAATGAATAGTTAGCACAAATATGAAGTGTCATCAATAAATTGCGAAATTTCTTTTTTTCTTTTTTCTCATATTTATGGATGAATAAAAGAATAATATAATGAAATTTTCAAATATTCTTTTGAAAAAAATTTAGAATCAAGTCCTTTGTAACTGCCAAATCACACATATATTCAAGATTTTATTATATATTGTGGAGCACACTTCAAACATAATCGATAATAATAATTCAGCAGAAATTGAGAAATCAGGGAAATCGTGATGCAATGTTAATTTTTCACTTATCGATATAAGATCAAATAAAATATTCGAATTTAAAATATTCGAAAATTTACAATATCCTTTTAAAACTTTTAAGATCAGCAAATCAACTTTTCGCCATTTTTCGATTTCCATTTTCGAAATAATAATCCTTTTTGTAATTCCAGAAAATTTCGTAACAGGCTAAAAAATTGCGCTATTTTTATTGTCAAATCCGCTGTTTTTTTTTTCTTCTTTCTTTTTAAAAATAAATTCAATTTCTTCATCTTCCGATTGAGATAAATTCCAATCTTTTACGTTTGAAACAGGAAGACTTTTTTCTTCCTCGTTCTATTTTTCCTTTTCTATGCGGCGCAAACAATTTTTGCAGTTTACTTGAGTGTAAGGTTTTCTTAGCATTGGCAATGATATGAATCTTTCTTTCTCGATGCTGAATTTCAAAATCATATTGTTATAGATGCATCATTAATTGGATTACTTTGTGGATTTTTAAAAAAGCCAAATTAAATTTAATCATAAGATAATAAGATACTAGTTTACTTTTAGTAGAAACTTTTATTTAGTAAAGTAAATGGTGAAAATATTTTATTGACATTAAGCAATTCTTTATGAATTAAATAATAATTAATCTTTTAATTAATCTTTCTAATATGTTATCAAGAGACGATTTTTCTTATCGTTCTTTCTCTCTCTGGAATGAGATTGCTTGCTCAAAAAACAAAATTTGACACATCCGTATCCAGAATGTGTCAAGTTTTTTGTCAGAATGTATCAAGAATTTGTCATGTTGTAAAAGATGCTAGAACAGAAGATTGCGTGAATTTTATTTTTTAAACTTTTAAATTCTTTGGTAATTATTGACTCAAACGATACAAAAGTTTTGCAATCAATAAAAAATTCTTAGCAAATTTTTGTAACAAATACAAAATACAAGAAACTTTTTCCTTGAGAGATATTTCTCGAAATTTCTCACTTCTGAATAGCTTTAATTTTGTCTGGATTTCTTTTCATTTCAGTATTTTCTGAAACTATATATTCAAAATATTTTACTTCTTTTGCAAAGATGCATTTTTTATGATGACATGCTTCAAGTAGGAAGAATATTTTTTAAGTTTATTATTTCCTTTTCAAATATTTTTCCATAGATAATTACATTATTCAAATATAATATATAAATTTTTCAAGTAAGATCTGCTAATATGGTATTCATTAAACGTTTAAATATGACAGAAGCGCAAAAATTCCAAATGGCATCATTTTAAATAATTTCTATGCAAAAGATAATTTTTATCCATCAAGATTTGTCAATAATCATTTTGAAGATTGTGAATTGATTGTAGAAAATAAGTAAAACAGAATAAAAAAATTTTTCTATTCTTAGCAAAGTATAGGAGTCTTTTTTGATTTCATTTAATCACTTGTAATTGATACAAAATTTTATCCAAAATCTGTCCTTCCTTTTAACGAAGATAATCGAAGAAGAAACCAGGAACTATTCGATTTTTCATTGTTCAGGGAAGCAGTCTCAATGCATTGGAATATGATGTCACAAATTATTTATATAATATATAATATATCTTTATTTT
This sequence comes from Apis mellifera, assembly GCF_003254395.2. Classification (NCBI taxonomy): domain Eukaryota; kingdom Metazoa; phylum Arthropoda; class Insecta; order Hymenoptera; family Apidae; genus Apis; species Apis mellifera. The sequence goes on from NC_037653.1 coordinate 238,388, forward strand.
CATATACAAAATTTTTGTAGAGGCAAAGTGAAAATTAAAGTAATAAAAAAAGTCATCCATTTTATAATTTTCAAATTGATAATATAATTGCAAAATAATTTAGTTGATTCGTTTAGTTGGCCAAAAAGCAAAAAAAAATTAAGGCACAATGGCTATTTTTTTTTCTTCTTCTTATTATTATCATTATTTATATACTCATGAAGTATTATTCTATTCTGTTAAAAATTAAAAATTATTATGATATATATTAAAAATTTAAAATTCTCAATAACTTTTATATTTTAAAGAAAATCATTTTCCTTTATTCCATTTTCTTTCATTTGCTTCTTTATATTATATATTATATTTTTTCATAAATGATTATATTATACATCAAAGTCCTGATATTTTTTCCAAGCATATTTACATTCCATAAAAGTTTACAATAAAAAAAGAATTCCATTTTCTATTAGAGCAATTTTTATTACAATATAGTTATTAATGAAATCTTGCATTGACAATTAAATAACGATCACAAGACAAGATTGAATTTAATAAAAAGAAAGAGGAATCACTTCAGAATTGCAGACAAGAGAAATGAATATTAATTCATTTCTTTACATAATACATATATAAATATCATAATAACTTCACAAAATTTTTTGTTTATATTTTTCATTTTTTAGTTTGCATTCTTTTTTTAAACATATTTCTTTTAAAATTAAGTACATTATAATATAATATATAAGTACATATAATAAATAATATTAATGCATAAACTTTAATAAATAACGTTATTTAAATAGTGTTATTAAGTAATATTAAATAATTTGGAATTTATAATTAGAATAATGTGCAATAATAAAATCTTTTAAATCATATATAAAATATAATATTTTAATTATTCTCTTTTATTATTAGTTTTTTTATATATCTGAAAAAAGTTTAATACAAAAAGTTAAATTTTAATTCATTAATTTTAATCGTTATGTAGATCTATCTAAAATAAATATGATATAGAATAATTTTGAAGAAAATTAGAAGCAAAAATAGCTCTATGATTAGAAAGTTAAAAATTATTTTATCTTATTCATAACACAGCATATATTGCAAAAGAAATAAAAAATTAAAAAAAAAAAAATTTTACAATAAAGATCAATGACAATTAATGAAGTTTTTATATATTAATACTGCATTATATATTAATACTGAATGTATTTTATATTTCCTATTATACCTTATTATTAAAAGCTTGTTTGTCTTCTTCTAATGCTACCAAAATTATAGAATTAAATGCAGAATTTGTTTTGCAAACAACATTGGATCATTGGATAAATTGTTGATTAAATTCGAATGATAATATATTTGAAGATCTAAAATGAATTAAAATTCATTTGTAAATAGAAAAAGAATTATGGATGAGTGAATTTTGGATTGAAATTGGGATACAATACATATGAACAAAAATTCAAATCTGTCGAAAATGATGAATTCCTATTTATAATCTTTTTTGTATCAATAAAATTGTGTAAAAATACATATGAACAAAAATTCAAATCGAAAATGATGAATTCCTATTTATAATCTTTTTTGTATCAATAAAATTGTATAATAAGTCAAGTCCAGTTTAGGAAAATTCAATACTATCTTCAACCAACTATTGTTTAAAAATTTATATAAAAAGAAATTGATAACCTCATAAAATCTAAAATAATTAAAATTCAAAATCTAAACTTCATGACATATTGATGTCACAATAAATTATAAATTTTTCTTAATCATAATAGATTATTAATAGATTAATAGGTAATATACCGAAACAAATTTATGAATGAAATATATTTGTGCAGTAAATTCAAGTTTATGAATAATAAATGAATATAAAAAAATATAAACATAAAAAATTATCGTTTTCGTATATCAATACTACATTTGTGTGTTGCGTTATCACAACATCAATATTATTATTACAAATTAATTATCATTTGAATATTAAAAAATATTAAAAATATTAAATATAATTTATATTAAATTATATTTAATTATATTATATTAAATTATAATTTAATAAAAAATATTAAAAAATATCAAATAAAAAAATATTACATATAGAAAAAAGAGATATGAAACAACAAAAATACATTATACAAGGAACAATTTAGAAAAAAAAATAGGATTATAATTATTAATAAATTAAAACCAGTTTTGGTTAGAGGAACGATGGAAATACAGTTCGTAAATTTTTCAAATTTATACAAAAATGTTCTGAAATTGCGAAAATTGATACAATATTGATAAAAAAATTTACAATATTGAAAAAAAAACTTTATCATCTGGCAACAAAATTAACATAAAAACACATAGTATTGTTATACAACAAAAAATTTATATTTACATTCATAGTACAATATGACAATGAGTTTATACAAATTATTTTACCACACAGGAAATATTATTCAATTTTTTATACTTTTTATTGGATAAATATTGGAGAAAGGAAAAAGATATAAAAATTTCCATAAATTCGGGAAAAAACAGAGCAAAATAATAAGATTAAATATCAATTTAGATTTATTAATAATGCTATTAATTAGCTTCGATTTATTAAATACTTTTCAAGAAATACTAAAAAAAGATTCAATTCAATAAATCAAATATTACAAATTTTACAATGACCTATTAGTAACTTTAACGCATTATAATAAAATCTTTTTTTTTTTAATATAATTACGATTAAATTGTAAATTACATCAACATCATTGTATGATTATTTATCGAAATCGATCAAATCAAAGCATGAAGACAACATACATTCGTTGTTTCAAAATGTTGAGATAGACAGTCATAAACGATGAACGAAGATTTTGGAAAAAGTCTCAAGATTCGAATTCTTGAGGAAACTCTTAATGAATTGAAGAGAAAGAATGTAACAGATGAGAGATTGAAAGATCGATATTCGGAGATAAAGAGACGCTTATTGATACTAAAAGATCATTGAACGCGAAGATAAATAATTGATGGAAAGATTTGGTAAATATATCAGAATGTAATAATTTAGGTTGGGTTATTTTAATGAATTAATTGATATGTATATTATCATTCGATAATTCTATTTTAATGTAATTAAATAAATATAAATAATCAGTTAATTAATATTGATATGTAATTAATAATTTTAAAATGTGCAAAAAAAGTATATAATTATATTTATAATAATGCATAATACAATCGTTAAATCAAGAAACAAATAAATTATTAAATCAAGAAAAAAAATATAGAAAAACAAAAATTATTAACACTGATGAAAATGAGAAACCATCAGAATCCGTAGATTTAGATTTAAATAATGAAAAAACATTTGCATATTTTAAATAACTATATTATATATTTACATAATTATAATCTAAATTTAGGAAATTAATGATTATTTTTTTTAGTTTCATTTTAAATTATATTATATTTTTTATTTCTTATATATTTATTGATTATTATGTATCTTCTTTTTTATTTTATTTTAATTAAATACAGTATTAATTTTTTTTATATATTTAGTCATTAATAAAATTTTTAATGAAATATAGTGAATAATAAATTAAAATAAAAAATCAGATGTTTCTTAAAAATTAAATCCTTTTATATGCCAAAATTAGAAAAAAAAAATAATTTTATTCAATTAACACTTAGTATTCGAATCACTGTGCGATAAAACAAAGAAAAAAAAAATATCAAAATTTCGAATAGATGCAGATGAAATAGTATTCATCGCAAGAATGAAATTGTATTTTTTGAAAAAAGCAATGCTTCAATATTATTTAAAGAAATCGCTCGTTTTCTCAAAAAAAAAAATATGTTGCTTATTCAACATAAAAGAAAAATAATGAAAAATGATTTTCCACTAAACTCTGATGTTTATTAAAATTGGCTTTTAAAAGTATCAATATTTACTTATTATAAATCTTAATAAAAAATTATATCCATTCTGCAATATATTAAAAAAATAATAAACAAAAAAAAATGAAATCTTATCCAGAAAAATTCGAATAAAGTAATCGATTTGCGTCAAAATAAATTTACCAATATATTTGCTGATTTGTTTGAAACATATTTAATTTTAAATAAAAATTATTACAAATCATTAATTTCAAAGTGGAATTGTAATAGATCTTAACAAATTTATTATAAACAAATATTTGAAAATGAATTTGATTTTGTGAAACAACTTTTAATACTTATTTGTTCTTTTTCAATTAAATTATTTTTCAAATGACCCTTTTATAGAAAAATTCAACGTTTTCGTCACGAACATATTGTCATTCAATCATCCAATTCATAATTAAAATAATTATGAAATAAAATCTTGTGAATGAACAAAAAACATCAAAATGTGAAAATTACAAAAATCATATTTGACAGATTTTATTATTATTTTGTATTTTTCTACTATTATTTTATATATTACATATTAAAAGTATTCTTTTCAAAAAAGTAACAATACTTTGTAATAAATTTTATATTTTATCTTTTATCTATTTCGATTTACGTTTTTATATTTTATTTTTTATTTCATCATTTATATATTTATTCCAAAAATGTCAAGACATTCGAATATCAATTATTAGAGAAAACAAATAATATTTACGAAAAATGTTTGAAAAATGACTAGGAAATTTCTAATATTAAAAATAACGAAGTGAAAAATGATTATTGTTTATTTAACAACGACTCAAAGAGAATATTTTGAATGTATGTAGAGCACAAAAAAGAATGAAATTAATTGGTAATTATTTCCGAAATGAGAATGAAAAAAAGCTAATTAAAATTGCTACCGAATGGAAGACTTCTTTTTTTTTTTTTTTTTTTTTTTTTGAAAAAAAAATCAGACCTAATAGAATATATCAAACGAAATGTTATAAAAGATGTTATAAAAGATAAAATTAAAATTTTCTCTTATTATTGATCATAATATAGTCAACCATATGAGAAAAACAAAGGAATATCGAATGTTGAAAACTGAAACTAAAAAAAATAATATATATTTGTATATATAAATAAATTATTATATACATTTATTGCACTCCTGCATGCAAGGCTAAAAATGTAGATATATTATCTATGGAACAAAAAATCCCACATTTTTTTCAAAAACTATGAGCAGAAATAGAAAGTGAGGTTTATTCAGATGACAAAAATCAATGATGCCGGCCCTCACAAACCGTATCAAAAAATAAATTCATTTTCTGAAATTTAGTAAAGTTCATTGAAAACAGTTAAAACAGTTAAAAATTAGGATCATATCATTGATGAACAATTGTTTCCAACAAAAGCTAGATGTAGATTTATTCAATACATGCCGAATAAACCGGACAAATTTAATATTAAATTTCTTTGGATTCTATATTAAGAAATATAAGCTGATTTAAAGAACCAATCATTAGATGATAGGAATAGATAGACATGGTAAAAGTGTTGGTAAATTTAATATTTCTTTTAAATGAAATAATAAGATATGAAATAGTGAATGAAATGAAATGTGAAACAAAGTAATTATATTACAAAAAGTTAGAATTTTCTTCTCCTCAGAGAAATCCTTGCTGGCTGCAGTATGGATAGGAGGCAGATATGGATTCACTCTCGAAGTATCCGAATTTCACCACTCTACAACATCTCTATAAAAATATCCTAATCCCAAGTCATAACAACAAAGAGGACATTCTCCAGAATTGAAAAGTGAATTGGTGAATGTACCAGACGAGCAGCCAATCCGGGAACATCAATTCCCCCCCTCCGTGTATTTTTGTCCGAGCATGGCGGCTTGTCCATGTGGGTTACCCAAGCTAATCACATTCGTGAGACTAAGTACGAATGCTTTTTCAAATTAGACAATAATTCAAAAGAGAAAGAATACGAAAAAAGAAGAGATCGAATTCGGCAGATGATGCGCGATCCACGGTGCTATAAATTTATAAATTTGCCAATCGTTCATCTAAAGCAATCTGATAAATAGGTGAATTATGAGAAATTCTCGAAACAAAAAAATCATCCTCATGCTATAAGCGACAATGGAAAAGAAAGTGAAATGAATCTATGAAGTCCGTGGATATGAGATCCAAAGAAAGATGGATTCTTCGCGTTTCAAACGTTATTGGCGATGATGAACCGGAAGAAAATGAAGATCCAAGAAAAGGAAATCGTTGATTAAATCTGCTCCATTTTATTCCAGTGACGATGTAATGTTGGATTGAAACCATTGTTAAGACCGCTGGCCATTTGAAGTGTTACGGATATAAAAATCACTCATCATGTTAAAAACTTACAGGACTAGATGATTACATCACATTCCTGATCGCAATTGCGGTGACTCGAATCAAAACTAAGCTAATAAGACACGTAAATGAGCATAGTTTGATTGCAATGCACAATAACAACTGCTTAAAAGATCCCGGCCTGATTGGATATTATCATTGAAGTAATTAGGAGGCGGCCACTATAATACTACCGTTGTCTCGAAATGATATATATCAGTACATTTGTTGTAACGAGTATTACAATTGTATTGCAGAACTTGATATGGATAGACCCACCAATCAAAGTGTATTCTTTCACTTTTTCGATGCGAATATTCCGCTATATGTTGTAACGAACTGAGAAATAATTAATTTATTTCTTTTCGAGAGAAAATGGATAAAGTCACTTGCGTCAACCTCTTCGGTGGCCAATGCTGACATCGCATCTAATAAAGTTTACTCTGTTGGTAATTTTAAAACAAGATGTAATTTAAATCCGAAAGATTGCTTGCGAAACGAAATTTTATAATCGAATTTAATTTTAAATAATTCGAAAAATAACTAACGGAAAGAGAAGTTAATGCATTCTGTGCCAATTCCTCTAATAAAGCAATCAAAGCCGAAATCTTGGTTGTTTTATTTTGTTCGTGCAATCACTTCAAATTATATTACGAAATTTCTTCCAAGACGAAAATCCATGATGATTTCGCCTACACATAAAATGATATGCAATATTAGAAAACATGGATAAATCAAAATTCGAAAATAGAATTTTGGAAGGAATTGTCTACAATTAACAGCAAAAATTTCATTATTCGCATTAATATTTGAATGTTTATGTATATTTGCATGACTGCCTGCTCTCGCTATTTTATTATTTTAAGTTATGTAAAGTTATTATTGATGAAGGATAATGACTCATTAGTTGTTCAAAAAAATTTGTAGATCAACGTTCTGAACTTCAACTTGTTTCATCATAGTCTTCTCGTTATACGTTGTTGATTTTCTTTTCAATGATGATTCTAGAATTGGTTTTATTCCACGAATTGATAAAGTTCTGCTCATAAAAAAAAATAGCTTCTTTTCAAAAAAACTCTATTTTTCTCAAAAAAAAAAAAAAATCTTCTCATTCTTGACACAGATTTATGAATTATAGATAATTATAGATAAATTAACATTTTATTTCATTATTTATATAATATTTATGTGTAATATAATATACACGGAGAGCAGAGAGAACTATCTCCATTCCTTTCCTTTCTTCAAAAAAAACGATTTCGTTTAATCGATATCTTCGATATCAATGATATTATTCAATATTATCATTTTCTGTAAGTTCATGAATGATAATGAACACTGCGGCTATCAACGTTTGTAATAATAATATCAAAATCTGATATTATAATTATATTAATTCTCTCTGCGCTCTTTGATAAGTTGAGAATAGTTGATGATCTTCGTTGTGCATTTCGAAAAAACCACTTAATTTTACTGGCAATTTAAAAGTGAAGTAGTTTATCAAATATAGAATGTATAGAAGATTATTTGATCATTATTTTTTCATTCACTTTATATGTTTTGAGGATAAAAAATTATCACATTGTCAAACCTGAGGTTTGGATGAATTCTAAATCGGATATATGAAACATCCATTTGATAAGTATGATATAAAAGCATCATATATGGTGTATCCTATCCCACATTTTCTTAGAATCATAAAAAAAAATTATGACGATGATAATATTGAACATTAGATGTTCATTTTTTTTTTATCATTTTTTTTTTCATGCTCATGAAGTCTTATACTATGTCAAAATTGTTACAAATTATTATGATTTTTTTTATGTTTAAAAAAATGCATACATTTTTATTTATTATTTAAATTTATATAATAATAATAAATGTTATTAATATATTCCAAAAGATCTTTACTTTTTTTATTATATATTTTTTCATAATTATTAATATTTAAAAGTAATAAATATATCAATGATATTCTTTATCATTACCATTTCATGAATTTGTTATACATCAGAATGAATCTCGGCATTTTATAAACATTATTATATTTAATAAAGGTTTTTTATAATTATTTTTTAAAAAAAGAATTGATTTCACTTTAATTTTTTTATTTAGATTATTTTTTTATTTTTTATTAATTTTTATGGCGACAAAACAGGTTTTTATAACATTGTTTATAATCAATATATGTAAATATATGGCCAAAAAAAAATTTAACAAAAAGAATCATTTTAGAATTTCAGATGAGATAAATAGCATTTGAATATTGATTTGATTTTTTTTTATACAATGAATTATTATTATTAATTATATGATATAATATAATATATTAATAATATATATTATATTATATTAAATATAAAAAATTTTATATCATATTATTTATAATTATATTAATTACATCAATAATTTCTTTTTCACTTTTTTAAAATATATTATGTTTATTTTAGAGTTTATTTTAGAATAAGGTAATTTATTATAGAGTAAAGTATAATATAATATGTAAGTATATAATAAGTAACATTAATAATAACTACAATATAACACATACATAAACTTTAATAAATAATTTTAGTAATAACTTGTAATAGCATACATTATTTCAATAGTGTTATTAAGTAATGTTAAATTTAAAATTTATAATTGGAATAATTTGCACTTTAAAATCTTTTAAAGCAAATATGAAATACTATATTTTAATTATTTTTTCTTATTATTAGTTCTTTCATCCATCTGAGAACAGACTACTGTAAAACTTTTCAAAATTTATCTTTTTTTTAAAAGTTATCTATCTGAAATAAATATAGAAGAAAATTAAAAACAGAAATAGTTTTATGATCAGAAAGTTAAAGATATGCTGCTAATTTTATTAATAACGCGGCATGTATTGCAAGCAAATAAAAATATTAAAAAAAAAAAAAAAAAAAGAAATTTTAGAACAAATATCAATGACAGTCAATGAGTTTTGACATTATATAATAATATTGATTTTATATTCTTATAAATTTAATAGAAAAAAAAACATGAAATATATCCTTCCTATTATATTTTATTATTAAAAGCTTGTTTATCTTTTTCCCAAAATTACAGAATTAAGTGTAGAATTTGCTTTGCAAACAACATTGGATCATTGAATAAATCGTTTATTAAGTTCAAATAATAAAATATTCAAAAATTTAAAATGAATTAAAAATATTTGTAAATAGACTTACGATAGAACTTCCAAAGACAGTATATATAAACAAAAATTCATGTGTGTTGAAATTAGTGATGAATTCCTATTTTCTTTCGTATTAATAACATTATATAATAAATAAAATTCAATTTAGCACAATCCAATTCCATTTTGTATTAAATATTGCTGTCTCTTAAAATTTATATTCAAAACGAAATTGATGATTTTATAAAATTTGAAATATTTAAAATTTAAAATCAAATCGATAATCTAAATCTCATGATATAAGTTGATAATAAGGAGTCAAAATAAATTAAATTTTGTTATGATAGATGGCAAAGTTTGCAATAAACTGAAATAAATTTATTAATGAAATATTTGTTGAAGCATATTTAAAATTTATGAATAACTAATGAATACAAACAAATAAAAACATTGAAAATTATCATTTTGGTTTATCCACATTGCATTTGTGAATCACAATATTCAAATTCACTACAAATTAATTATTATTTGAATATCAAAAAAATAATAAATAAAAGATGATACAGAAGAAACAGATTTGAAACAACAAAAATACACAATGTAGGAACAATTTAGAAAAGAAATGGGATTAATTACTGATAAATTAAAACCAGTTTTTGGTTTTTGGAATAACGATAAAAATATAGTTCATAAATTTTTCAAATTTGCAAAAAAAATTTCGAAAAATTGCGAAAATTGATATAATATTGATAAAAAAAATTTAGAAACTTTATCTGGCCATAAAATTAACATAAAATATACACAGTATTATTATAAATTTATATTTACATTCATATTTATAGCAACAACAATATGCCAATGAATTTATACAAATTATTTTATCACACAGGAAATATTATTTAATTTTTTATATTTTTCATTGGCCAAATATTGATGAAAGTTCAGAAAAAAAGATATACAAATTTTCATAAATTCAGAGAAACACAGCAAAATAATAAATTAAATACCAATTTAGATGTATTAACAATACTATTACAATGACTTACTAATGACTTTACATTATTGCATTATAATAAAATCTTTATTTTTTTTTTTAATATAGTCATAATTAAATCGCGAGTGACATCAACATCACTGTATGATTATTTATCGAAATCGATTAAACAAACATCTGGACAACGAATTGACGTGAGAAACTACATACTCTCAGAATATGGGCCATTAATAACAATATATATTTATCTAAATTTATGTACGAATAATGACGTAGATAAGTAAATTATAACTTGGACATGATTGATCAAACATTGATGAAATCCCGATCCTTTTCATTCCAGCCACAAAAATATATAATTATTGAATATTTTCGATTATGCATAATAATTATTAAACGTGAATTAGAAATTAACAAGAGGAATATAGAGATTTTTGATAATTTATTGCGTATTATTAGCGTATTCGAATTAACTGATTTTCTTTATTTCCGAACTACCACTGGAAGTTCTTTGAAATTTAGATGTATCTCAAAATTTTTGAGATACGCTGACCAGATATCTGAGAGATAACTGAAAGTCTGTAAGTTGGATAATATTCTGAAACAAAGAACAAGACCACATAAGAAAAACGAGAATTTTGGGAAAATACTCGAGGTTCGAACTCAGATTAATAAAAATATTTAAGAGGAGCAAGTATAAGTTCGAGAACTATAGTTGCATTTGGAAATAAAGAAACTGTTAGTTTCAGAAGATTGATAAACACAACGGTAAATAATAATACTGGATAATAAAACTAATGAAATGACAGAAAAGAAAATGCACATAATTTTGCAGTTCTTCCCATGTCAGCTGATTGCAATAGTTCCACATATTTTTCATTGAATTAGATAGTTAATTTATTTCCATCTATAAACGGTAATAATTTGTACAGTGTTGTACATGATTGTCGCTTGTCGCCAAACGTAATAATTCGCGAGTTATCCACTCGTCATAAATCGCATTCGTAATATATTTTATTGAAACAATCTTGATCTTGGATATTCGACCGCCAAACACGGAAGAAAAAAACGGTCAAGAAAGGCACTCAAAATCCAATAACCAACGAAAAAGAAAAATGTATCGGATTTATAAAAACAAGTTTCGAAGAAAAATGTTTCAAATAATGGTTAAAAAAAAAAATATCATGAAACAACTGTTCACGATTCGAAATAAAACTAATTCAATGATATAAGAATACTTGAAATATTAAACCAAGTTAAAACAAGAGGAGTTATTTTAAAATTTCAAATTTAGAAAAAATATATAAGGTCGATAACATAAGATCGATCGCCGCTATAAGAGATTAAAAATTAACATCGGAATTGCATGTCTTGTCAAACTAATGGAAATACAGAAATTCCGTTTATGTACAAGATGTACTATAAAAAATTAGTTCAAGAAAAAATTCATTTATTTTGCATTAATTTATCTATTAAATAAAAAAATATATATTGTAAATATATATCATAGATTATTACACAAATTTTGAACAAAATATTTTAAATGATTGGAAACAAATTTTATAATTTTGAATTTATAAATTACATGTTGAAATTTGATCTATAGAACTTGCATGTTCTCTTTTATCATACAAGAAAAGTCAACGATAAAACGTTGCAAAAATAGATCTTTTAAAGAAAATTCATGAAAAATTGATATTTAATAATTGTCGTAACAAATATGAGTGTTCGAAAACCTAATAATAGAAATTTAATAGCTGTTTTACAAAAAAAAAAGCTGTTTTACAAATAAAAAGTTCTGGACGAACAAAAAAAAAATAAAATTATTTTCAATGTAAAACAATAATTTCATTTTCGATTCAATTTTTGACAATAATTTAATCAATATAAGACTACATATAATTCGAAAAATAAAATAATTCGAAGAAATTATGATATGTTTATATTCATCTTTTCAAAATTGTCAAAATCGCAAATTGGATTCCACTCGGGGAATACCTGAGCTGTGCACCTCAGAGATTCCGGATTCGAATGAATGGTGAAGAATGGTGCAAATAGATCTCTAATGGAATCCGATAAAATTCAATTTAAAAGTTTTTAAATGGTCGATGGATAAAAAAACTGAAGGACTCGTTTCCGTTAACGAAAAAAAAAAAAATTAATTCAGAATTGTGATTTATATATATATTCAATCACCAGCGTGGAGTTAAGCTTTGGTTTTTTGATTCGACCAATAATATTCAATTATATAGAATTATCAATTATATAGAATTATATAGAATTCTGGGAAAAGAATGATAGATATAAATAATAAAGGATGTCATCAATTGTTATTATTTATTATTGTGTATAATATATATATATATAATAATCGAAAAAGCGATTATAATATATATATTATATTATATTACTAATATGTTATTATTAAAGTATTTATTACAGTAAAATATCATTACAAAATCTTTAACATATGAAAAAAAAATAGTATCATTACAGTCCTAGATAATTAACATGATATGATACAAAATAATGATAAAGTAATGAATTATAAAATCGAAATAGTAAGTTTGATTTAATTATCGATTAACTGTTTGATTTAATTATCGATTGTTTTTATCGATTGTGAATGAGATAATAATAATTATTCAACTTATAAGATTTGAATATTTAATCAAAAAATTTAATTCTTTTGAATTATAATCTTTTTACTAACACAATATACATATATTTAAAAAATTCATAGGATTATATATTATTCAAAAACACGCGGTCCATTGAGATGAATATTAAAAAAAATCAAAAGATACAAACATTTTTAAAAATCTAACTGTTTAAACATTGAACAAATGGTATCCAAACATGCAAAAATGGCTTAGTATAATGCTACAAGGACAATGCCAATTTTTAAAAGAAATTTTAAAAGAAATATTGTTAACAATTCGGTATATCTGGAAAGACAATGGTCTTGTTACCTGAGACCGACCTTTATAGAGAAATATACTATTCTCAACGGCAATTAGTGTCATTCTACCTGAGGGAAAGTGCAAACAGCAGACCTTTGGGAAAATAACGAACTTGTCAATAACGTAGCCTTCGGATTTATTCTAAGCAGCTTTCTTTGATCCGGAAAAGCCGCTGAATCAGGGGGTTGGTCCTCAACATTATTGGCTACTTCAGTGTACCCCCACTGAAGATTCGCAAGCTTACGAATGGAACATGGCGGGGATTTCTAAAAGATACCATCGGGGGAAAAACTCTTAAAAGCTTGCAAAAACTTCAGAATTATAAAATCAAGACGACAAGAACATCGAAATTTCAAAAACATCGAAATTACAAGAACAGCGAAATTATCAGAACGTCGAAATTTCAAGGAACGTCGAAATTTCAAGGAACGTCGAAATTACAAGAACAGCGAAATTATCAGAACATCGAAATTATCAGAACATCGAAATTTCGAGGAACGTCGAAATTTCGAGGAACGTCGAAATTTCAAGGAACGTCGAAATTTCAAGGAACGTCGAAATTTCAAGGAACGTCGAAATTTCAAGGAACGTCGAAATTTCAAGGAACGTCGAAATTTCAAGGAACGTCGAAATTTCAAGGAACGTCGAAATTTCAAGGAACGTCGAAATTTCAAGGAACGTCGAAATTTCAAGGAACGTCGAAATTACAAGAACAGCGAAATTATCAGAACATCGAAATTTCAAGGAACGTCGAAATTTCAAGGAACGTCGAAATTTCAAGGAACGTCGAAATTACAAGAACAGCGAAATTATCAGAACATCGAAATTTCAAGGAACGTCGAAATTTCAAGGAACGTCGAAATTTCAAGGAACGTCGAAATTTCAAGGAACGTCGAAATTTCAAGGAACGTCGAAATTTCAAGGAACGTCGAAATTACAAGAACAGCGAAATTATCAGAACATCGAAATTATCAGAACATCGAAATTTCGAGGAACGTCGAAATTTCGAGGAACGTCGAAATTTCGAGGAACGTCGAAATTTCGAGGAACGTCGAAATTTCAAGGAACGTCGAAATTTCAAGGAACGTCGAAATTACAAGAACAGCGAAATTATCAGAACATCGAAATTATCAGAACATCGAAATTTCGAGGAACGTCGAAATTTCGAGGAACGTCGAAATTTCAAGGAACGTCGAAATTTCAAGGAACGTCGAAATTTCAAGGAACGTCGAAATTTCAAGGAACGTCGAAATTTCAAGGAACGTCGAAATTACAAGAACAGCGAAATTATCAGAACGTCGAAATTTCAAGGAACGTCGAAATTTCAAGGAACGTCGAAATTTCAAGGAACGTCGAAATTACAAGAACAGCGAAATTATCAGAACATCGAAATTTCGAGGAACGTCGAAATTTCGAGGAACGTCGAAATTTCAAGGAACGTCGAAATTTCAAGGAACGTCGAAATTACAAGAACAGCGAAATTATCAGAACATCGAAATTATCAGAACATCGAAATTTCGAGGAACGTCGAAATTTCGAGGAACGTCGAAATTTCAAGGAACGTCGAAATTTCAAGGAACGTCGAAATTTCAAGAATATCAAAATTTCAAGAACTCTTTAAATTTTGAACTTTAGTGATAGTGTGGATTTTGCTTTTGATCATCTAATGAATCGAACAGCGGACTTCGTAATAATTAATTTTATTACTACATTCCATAGCTCCAAAAATAATGTATTAGAGTTAACGCTAACAAAAATCAAAAGTTTGTGAACTCTTAAACTACTGGACTAAACAAATAAATAAAGTTTTTAAATTCCAAATTAAATGAAGTCTGCATCATAACGCACGTTTATCATGTAGACAAGTGTGAAATATTAATATAATATATTTTGAGTATCGATTCAATACGATGGCTGCAATCAATAATCAAAGTTATATGATTAACAAAGAATTTCGAACATTGACACTCGTATAATACAAGTAGCCTAATTCCCAGAGAAATAGAAATTATTTTCAACGATAGAAGAGGATGCTACTGTTAGCAACATTTGAATCTCAGGATAACATTATTCCAATATTAGTCGCATAGTGTATCGTATTTTTCAAAGAACATGAATTATATGTGTGAGTGGAAACATAATCTAAATCAGAATTATATTCAACAGTTTCATAATTATTAGATAATTCTAAATAACTATTAATAAGAAAGTAGAATAGAATTCTACTTTCATTCGTATTTTTTACACGAGAGCAATGTAATCATCACAATGTGCAATTGAAAAGAAAAAAAATTCGCTTGTGCTTCGTCCACACTATCCATTAATTTACTATTTAATAGATTTGCATTTGTGGCGATTTTATCATTGAGCTGAGTTTAGACTATTGTGCAAATAAGTTTTTTCTACGATCATTCAACTTCCATTTGTGATGCCATCTTTAAAAGCGTTCTTTTGTTTTCAAAAAGATACGTGATGAGTTTCCAGTCCTAAGCAACAATTTTAAACAATGTGGCATGAATCATCATTTACGTCATTGCTTATTTTTTGCATTCCAATTTAGGAAATTAACTATTCAAAATACTGAAATGGTTTGTGCGCCACTGGAAAAGAACTATTTTGTATCTTACAGAACATGCAAAAAGTGGTATTAAAGATTTAAAGAAAAAAAATTTTAATTTAGAAGACAACGATCGTTCAGGAACATCGAAAAAGTTTGATGAGTTAAAGGAATTGTGCAACGAAAATCCAATCCAGATACAAGAAGAATTGGCAGAATGATAGAAAGTCACCAGACAAACAGTATCTATCCAACTATATCCAACAATTGGGTAATCTTGTACCTGATTTATATAATAAAATGAATTTAGGGAAAAAAAGAATTTATTTATACACCTAATAGATAAAATATTTCTAGAAAATATTTTTCTAAAACTTCTGGATGAAATTTTATTAAAGATCCGAAAGAACACGATATTTTTCAATGAAATAATGAGTCTCAACATGAGACTAGAAATGTTCGGACTTATTTAAATGAAATTCTTTAAAGATAAGTGAATTAATGGTATTATTATAAAATTATAATAATACACAAATATCGGAATTCTTTGAATCTTTTTCTGAGATATTTAAATAATGAATCATTTATCAACATCAACAAAGAAAATGATAATGAAAATTCATGTCGCTGTGTCCGACATCAAGATCAGAATATTAAAACACGTTCGAGTAAATATTATGATAAGCAGAAATTTTTATAATAGAAAGAAAAGTTAATTATTTACGAAAATAATCGTAAAAAAATTGCCTCTTTTTCTTCCACAATATTTTTAACTTAGGGTTAATTAAAGATTCTCTTGTAAATTACTGAATTACAAGTAATCAGTTTTGATGATCGTGTAAATGAACGATAGATGCGTTAATATATGTTTTCTTTCAGTAATGTTTCTTTTAATATTAATTTATTTGACATAAATTTGTCAAAATGTTTATCCGTCAATGTTATGAAAATGATATTCAAAAGATGAACCAATGATTATTTCAAAACTTGAGTTAAAATATGAGTGACTTCACCTATTCATTGATTTTTAATCAATTATTTTTTAATCTAATATATAGATTGTAATGTATGGTTTTTTCTTTTTTTATTTCATATGTATATTATTATTTTATATTATATTATAACTTTATATTGTTCATTTTGAATAATGAATAAATTCGATTCATTCTTGTACGAATAACAATTATTTAATTTATTAATTGTTCGTATTGCAATTTTATATAATTTTTAATAATAAAAAAATATTTGTTATTTATTCAATAAAATATTTTCGATATGTATGTATTACTGAAGTTATTACATCGGCAGCATATAGCCAATGTTATTGTCGCTATTTCAATTAAATATTTTGTGATTAAACAATTGACGTTTTAGACAATTATTTTTTATTAATAATTTATTAATAAAACCATAATAAAAATTCTTAGAAAATATTGAAATTATCTCAGAAATCTCCAATTATGGGATGTAAATTTTTTGACATTCTGTACATATATGATAATTATTATATTATATATGATAATGTATATATCAATATATATGATAATTATATTATATATTATATATGATAATTATTATATTATTCTATTTAAATACATTTCTTCCATTTCTTAGAGTATTTTCTTTTCCTTTTATTTAATATATATCGATGTATAATGGTTTATAAACTATTTATCTTAAATCTAAATGTAATATAATATATAAGTATACATAATAATTAATATTACTATAAACTTACAATAAATTTTTTTTGCATGATATTATTTAAGTTAAAATTTATAAATGAAATAATTAAATCTTGTAATAAAATTTTTCTGAAATAAAATATGTAGTAATTTAATTATTTTCTCTTAATTTTTTTCCTTCATTTAAAAACAGTTTAATAAGAAAATTTTTTCAGTAAAAAAATTTATTTCGTTACTTTTATTTCTTTATATAGATCCATCCTTTATGTAGATATCTCAAAAAAAAATAATCGATATTATGTTTCAAAAATATAAGTTAATATTTAAAAAAAAAAATAAATTAAAATAAATCAAAAATTAGATTATGGCAATTATTTGAAGGAATAGATTTCAAGATATTCATAGATAACATAGGTTTTTATATTTCAAATTTGAAATGAAATAAAGATCGATTGAAGCTGAACATAAAATTAATCAATATAAAAAAAATAATTGGCTAAATGATACAATCAAATTTCAAAAAATTATAGATTAATCGGATCAACCATCAAAATTATTTATGAATCAAACAGAATAAAAAAGAGAGAAAGAGCTTCGAAGTATAAATACAATTTCATTGCTTAAATGAAACAACTACAATTTTTGCAAAAAAGAAAAATATTATTTAAAGAAATGATTGATTTTCCTAAATCTAAAGCTAAAAAATATAAATCTAAAGCTAAAAAATATAAAACTATTTATTCAAAAATAAAGCAGAAAAATAGTGAGAAATTATCATTGCTAAAAGTTCTATTAATATTGTTGAAATTTTGAAATATTAGTATTTGGCTATTTAGTAATAATTCTAATGAAAAATTATATTAAAATATTCAAAAAAAAAAAAAAATGAATCATTATCTGAAAAAACATCGACGAAATAAATCTTCCAGAATTAATTATATCGTCATAACCATGTTTTATTAACTTGCTATGAAATATGTTTTTCCTTTAAGTGAAAATAATTGCAAATCATTAATCTTAATATCAAAATAGAGAAACTGTAATGAATCTCGTGATGAATAAAGTCATTATAAGCAAATATTTGAAAATGAATTCGATTCTGGCGAATATCTTTCAAATTCGTTCAGTTATTCTCAATTAAATTATGTTTCAAAAAATAAAACATTTCTATCCAATGTTTTCAGTTTATCGTTCAATTAGAATCTTGTAAAACAATTGATATAAAACATTGATATAAACAATTGGCAATTGATATAAAAGTGAAATCAATTATGTACATAATGCAATAAATTTATTAAAACCTATGAAAACAATATTATAATAAGAATAATATGATAATAATAGGATAAATTAATATAATTTTTTAATTAAATATAAAATTACAATGATTAATGATAAAAATATATAATGCCATCACGAATACTGCATCTACAAGAAAATATTATAATTGTGAAACAATATCAATATTAAAATCGAAAATAGTGAATGACTTTGAATATTACACAAGTGGGATGCCTAAATTGATGTTACTACAAAGACTATCTACTACTGTAGAACTGCATTTTCGTTTCGATTATGAGTTTTGAGTGAATGGTAGTACTTTAACTCTTTGATAAGGATTCTAATGACTCTAATTGTATTTTGATGTATCTTATTTACATTGTATCATCGTCGAATTCTATCTGTTCTAGTTTCTATTTCTATATCAAGGCTGTTGCGAGTCATAATTTTTCCTCCAATCTTTGCTTTTCGGAAAAAATGTACATAGAGAAGGAATGGTCGCATTGCAGACTATCGCATGGCGTGTAAATGTGGCTCGTGAAGTGGCTGTTGCTATGACACTTTTGTTTAAATTAAAGATCTGGAAATCATTATGAAAACCATGCCCGCTCATAAATTATTGTTAGGCCATTGATGGTACTCAAACTTGAAAATAATAATAAAATAATAGTAAAAGACCAAATTACCCAATCATTTCGCAAGTCCTGTCTTTAAAAAAAACTGTTCGAAAATTTTAATAACATAAATTTAAATGTTCATATTATAATTTAAATTCGGCTTTTTTTCATTTTTTTCATTTAAAAATTTGATTATTTGAAACTATATTCCATTTATTTTAAGATACTATTAATAAATAAGATACTATTAAAAAATGAACTGTAAAAAAGACAAGTATCGAAGAAAAAGACATTGAAGCTTGTAAATTGAAAATTTAAAAAGAATTCAAAAATAAATTGGATTTACATTCAAAAATCAGGAAACACAAAATTTGAAAACACTGATAATGAAAATATTAGTAAACTAATTTTTGCTAATCTTGATTTATCTAATTAAATATTTACTGAATAAGATTGGATCAAAATTTTATACATATTTCTAAGGAATGATTTTTAAAACAATTATTATGAGTGATAATAAAATAAACATAAAAAAATTCGAAAAATATTAAGCGCTGTAAAATTATATATAGATTTGTATAGATAGTTAATACTCAATCAAACTTTATTACATACTTTTATTGCGATAGAGCATGCCTTAACTCATATTGGTAAATTATCGAAAGGAGATGAAGCTAACAATAAACATTTTCGATTATATCAGCGAAATTAATCAACAAAATTTTGCACAGATATATCTAGACATGATTAATAAGTTATTTTTAACGTCAGATTTTTTCTTAATTAATAAAGATAAAGAAACAAGGAAAAAAAAATAAAACCATTTTTTAAGAAAAATATAGAAATGCTTCTGTTATCAGAAATCTCTTATGATAATAAAATGATGAAATGTTAACAAAAAAAAAAAAAAAATCATTTGATTCGAAACAATTTTCGAATGAGAGATTGTAATTTGCAAATACCACTTTAGATTTAAGTTTCTAAAAATTAAAAAGACTTGTAAATATTTTTTTTTTAGATATTATTTAAAAAAAATAACATATATCTGCCCAAACATTATCAGTATTATTCGAAGAATAATCATTCAGGAAAGAATAATGATCATCAATCAAGAAAAAATAATCAACGTTTTGATTTCTCCAGGCACACTGTAGATCGAATGGATCGAATATGAAAATATATTGAATATATTCCTAAATTCTATTATTATTATATATTATATATTGTATTATTATACATCATATATAATAATTTATATATAAATATATAATTTTTGTATAAATAATTTATAAAAATAAATTATAAATATAAATAATTATTTATAATATATTATATAATATATTATATTTAGTTGAATTTATAATTATACTCTACTTAATTGTTATTACGTACTTTTATATAATATTATCATATTTTATCGAAAAAATCAATATAAACTATTTTATTATAAATGGTTTATTAAATCGATCAATTGAGTCACTGTGCATCGAATTAAAAAGAAATATTGTCGACCAATGATAATCGAGATCCATTTAAGCCAAGAAGATTCATAAAAAGAAACTCTTCAAACAATAATTATTAAACAATACAATATGCATAAAATATATTAGAAAATAGATTGTAAAATTATTTGATTAACACAAAGAATAATAAAAGAAATAAAAATAAAAGATATATATATATATTATATAAGTATAAGACGTGCAGATGCCTTTGTTCTACTGCACTTGTTCTGACCTCACTATGTCGCGTTGCACAACGGATTCAAAGTAATCGAAACAGCGATCGTGTCCATTAACACTCAATTCACAATAAATATACAATATACAATATACAATAAATATACAAGATGATTGTAATATAAAAATTACATCTTTATATATATAAGCTCAACATTCGATGAATATCTTAAATTATATATTTATGTCTATCTATTATCTATCATCGAAGAAAACATTACAAAAACATTACAAAACATTACTTTATAAACATTACAAAAATATTGCGAAAAATAAGAATAATTTTTTGGATAGAATTCACTTTGATTCTTTTGATTAAATGGAAGTTTGATCGAAAAAAATGTAGCAGACATAAAAAGTCTATTCTCAAAAGCTGTTATCTCTTCTGATCTGATGAGTAATCAGAATACAATACTTTTCTCTGGAACTGAAAAAATGAGGAATATGCAATTTATGATGAATGAGATTCTGAAGATCTTTACAGAAATGGCAGAAAACAAGATGATAAATCATCATCTCCGATAAATTCTTATTTTTATGGGTGGAAGATAATAGGTAATTTTATTATTAAAATCTGATAAAAATATAAGGAAAGTTGTTTTTTCTATTCTATATGTATATTATAAAATATGATAGTAAGTAAAATCTCAAAGCATATTAAAAATAATTTATCGAAAAAGAAATAGATTTAGATTAGATTCTATAGAAACCAGTTCGATTTTAGCAGAGCTAATAGCATGATTCACAAAGGCTAGAAAATACATACGAGTACATGATTATTATAAGTGGAATCTAATTATGAGCGTTGATGACTACATATCATCAAGTAAAATAATTATTATTATCATGTCTATTATAAAGAGTGAAAAATTCTCTGTGTCAATATTATTAAAATAAAAAAGAAACAAAAAATTAGAATATATATGGAAAACATATAATGAAGAACCAGTGACATTTTTTCCCAATATTAATAAGTCATTAAAAAGAAACCAATAAATATGAACACAATAGACACAATAGATTATAAGGTAATCAAATTAAGATCGTCTTTTTGAATTTTCATCATACGAATCAATACGAGTCATCCTAAGATTTTTAATTATATTAATAAAGAATAGTTTTTATTTTCTTTTTGCTGATGAAATATATAAATTATTGAGAATTATGAAATATAACAGTTTTTTGGATTAATTATATGATGCGATTATCTGAAATTTATCTATATTGGAGGATATAAATGAAAGATACAACTAAATATTCCACATATAGTAATGTCAAAAAATTGATCCGAATTAATTTTCATTTTTTTTTTAATAATAACAAAGAAAATCATGCTAATAATTGATTGTTCAAAATTTTTCAAATTCTTGATATATTAAATAGTAATTTTAAGAAATATTGCAGAAGTTTCATTTCTATGTCATAATTATATTATTAGAAGGATGCATAAAAATAGCTTGATTGTGGAGGAAGGTTTTTCGGAACTAGATTAGATTCTCTCTGATAAAAGAATAACCTCATGATAATATCATTCTCAAGGTATTCTTCTTCTTTTTTTTATTTCTCAATTCGATACATCTTCGATGAATATATATTCGTTGGTAAAATCAATATTAAAAAATATTAAAAACAATATTAAAGAAGGCTTTGTTATGACGCGTTCACATATCAGTGTACTATTTGTGTTATACATCCTTAAAAATATAATTATATAATTTTCTTTGCATATCACAAAATTTCAATTTTAATTAATCAACTATTGACTGAAAGATTTATTTTTAAGTTAAAAGTATTATAAGGAAATAGATATTTCCTATATCTAACTAATTAATCTAAATTATTAGATTTTTATGCACTTACCCTTTCTTTTTGATTTCTTCGACATATTCGCCTTTTTTTCCCTCGGTATCTTCAATTTTTGCAATTCCATAAATATTCCTCTTCAATCTCGACGATATCTTCTTTTTTGAAAGTTCTTGACAAATCAAGCCTTTTCCCATAATCCTCGATTCCCTATCATAGCGTTTTGCTTTCTATTTCAATGTCATTATCGGACTTACATTTTATCACAAAATGTATGTAATAAAAACAAAACGATATTTTTTATTAAACATTTATGAAATGATCCGCGTGCATCTTATGAGTGAACAATATCTATAATAATATGTATAAAAATATGTATAATATGTATAAAAATTTGGAATTTAGAATACATTATCAACAAATTTTACCATTTTATTTTTTGTTTATAAATTCAAATTTTAAAAATATAATTTTATAATTTAATATAAAATAAAAATTTAGTAAAATTAGCAAATACTTTTATGGCTCATTTAGGCTCAAACATGAAACAACGAAAATTAAAGATATACTATTGACTGTTTAAATCTTGACGAAATAAAGAAAATTTGATCAATCGAGAATGATTTTAAAATCATTATAATAAAATAATAAAAATATATGAATGGAATATTGTAAATAATATGAATGAAATATTGATTAAATATTGAGCAAATTTCATGCAATATGAAGATGTAAGAAATATATATAATATAAATATAAATATGTAATCATAAAAAAGCATATAAAAAACTATTTTTTTATTTTATAAATATCATATATAATTATATTTTCATTAAAAACAATAAAGAGAATAAAGTTCATGTTTCTAAATAAAAATGTTTTTAGAAAAAATTATTATTCTAATTATTGTAAAAAATAAAAGAATTAGAGAGTCATTCATTAATAATTTGATAATAAGATATATTGGCTGGCATTTTTTCATGCAACTGTTTTTAACCACAGCAAAGAGAAAAAATTTACCGTGAAAATCATAGTAATTAATATAGCTTAATAACTATTTATATTATTATAAATGTAATATTATTTTGATTATATTACATTAAATAAGTTCTGAATAAAACCGAAAATAAATAAATTTAAAGATGAACAAAGATGTCAGAGAGATGCCCACGTACATATCTATTCTTTCAATTAAATTTTCCGATTTGAGATATTCGAAAATAATCATCAAGAGCAATAAATAAAACAAAAAAAAAAAAGAAAAAAAAATGTAAGAAAATGGAAAAACTGAAAAGAAAAACTAACCTCTTGTCCTTAAAATAAATTTTTTTTTTTTATTATGTACAATAATAACTTAATTTAAAAAACTAAAAATTCAAATGAAATGGTTTAAAAGAGCCATTATAAAAACATCGATATTCAGGAAAACTATGAAAAAATTTTTGTAAATGCATTACTTTTTCCATTTCATAAATAACGATACAACTAATAAGATAGATAAATTACATAAATTCAAATTTATAATGAACTATTTTAATAAAAAATTCAAAGAAATATACGTAACAACAACGAGGAGACTCGTGATTAGAAATTTGAGTCAAAAACAATAAGCACTGACTTGTGGTACTTCGTTCGGACCAAACGTAAAAAACAGGAACCCGGCTCGTGATATTTTATTCGAAATAAACATAAACAACACAAGTCAAACTCGTGGTTCAATTGTTCTCGATATTTTCTTACTTTAGTTACGTATAATTCTTTGTTA
This sequence comes from Apis mellifera, assembly GCF_003254395.2. NCBI lineage: Eukaryota > Metazoa > Arthropoda > Insecta > Hymenoptera > Apidae > Apis > Apis mellifera. The sequence goes on from NC_037653.1 coordinate 263,236, forward strand.
CGTTCATACATTACGTTTATTTTTATTCTTTGTTTATAATTCCCTAAAAGAATTAAACAAATCTTATATTTACTACGCCAGTAAAAAGAAAATTTAATATTGATGATAATAGTGAAAAATGTGTTATTATTACAAATAGTGATTCGATAGATCTTTCTGATAATGATAGCGATGGTAGTGATATTGTGTTTCTTGTACAAAAATGTCCAAGAATATTAATCATCGAAGATGACACCAATGATGAAGACAGTATCAATCATTAATTGTTGAAGTAATGGATTTGGAAAGGAAAAAATAACAAGAGAAAAATCAAAAGATCAAAAAGAGAATATATACAGACTTTTGGCATAAGACTACCAATTTTATATCAATTAGAAATAAAAGAGATCAGCTAGAAATAAAAGAGAATTAGACTTTTTTTATATAATGTTTCACAATATGTTTTGGAATAATATTCTCAATAATCAATACGCAGGACAATAAAAATAATTAAAAAAAATTAATGATACTTGGATCCATGTAAATTCAAGTTAAAAAATCAAAAATTCAGATGAAGTGGTCTAAAAGAGCCATTATAGAAAAATTGATATTCAAACTACGCCATTAAAAAAATTGTTGCATATCATTAGGTTTTTGCATTTTGTAAATAACGATACGATTGACGAGATAGATAAATTAAGTAAAGTTAAATCTGTAATAAATTATTTTAATAAAAGATTCAAGACGCGTGTCTTATAAATAATTTAATCCCTCGAAGAAGACGAGATTCGAGGCGAGGATAAAATTTTATAAACTCAACGAGCTATTGCTATAATTTTAAAATTTATTCAGGTAACGATAAAACAAATAATTACAATGCATCTGAAAGTACACAGTAAAGGACACATTTTGTATATAGATAATTGATATTTTTCGCTGAAATTGTTCTTAACTTTAGTTGAAAATGGAACAAATTCTGTTAGGACAATACGTTTTAATAGAAAAAATATGCCAGAAGATTTTGTTAAAGCTTCAAAAAAATTAAAAAAAGAGAAATGTAGAATGAGAAGCTGCAATGGCACATTAGCGTTGAAGTGGAAAAATAAAGACCTTCTTATTACTTCTAAAAACATAAAACTAGTAGAAATGATTGTACAAAACAAAAGTCAATTAAACCTTACTCTCAAATCAAAATGTATTGTTGATTACAACAGGAGAATGATTGGTACTAATCGTTAAGATAGCTTCTCTGTTATGAGGAAATTCCTGGAAAATTACAGAAAAATCTTTCTTTTTTGATATTTGATATAGTATAAAAATATGCCAGAAGATTTTGTTAAAGCTTCAAAAAAATTAAAAAAAGAGAAATGTAGAATGAGAAGCTGCAATGGCACATTAGCGTTGAAGTGGAAAAATAAAGACCTTCTTATTACTTCTAAAAACATAAAACTAGTAGAAATGATTGTACAAAACAAAAGTCAATTAAACCTTACTCTCAAATCAAAATGTATTGTTGATTACAACAGGAGAATGATTGGTACTAATCGTTAAGATAGCTTCTCTGTTATGAGGAAATTCCTGGAAAATTACAGAAAAATCTTTCTTTTTTGATATTTGATATAGTATAAAAATATGCCAGAAGATTTTGTTAAAGCTTCAAAAAAATTAAAAAAAGAGAAATGTAGAATGAGAAGCTGCAATGGCACATTAGCGTTGAAATGGAAAGATAAAGACCTTCTTATTACTTCTAAAAACATAAAACTAATAGAAATGATTGAACAAAACGAAAGTCAACTAAACCCTACTCTCAAGCCAAAATGTATTATTGATTACAACAGAAGAATGATTGGTACTGATCGTCAAGATAGCTTCTCTGTTATGAAGAAATTCTTGGAAAATTACAGAAAAATCTTTTTTTTTAATATTTGATATAATACATTTTAATTCAAATATTTTTGCTGCAGAAAAATATTTAAAAACGGAAGTTAAAACAATGAATATCCGATCTTGCTTCTCTTAATTCGGTTTGAAAAATAAATAATAGAAATTCAATTTTTCAATTTTCATATCTTAAAAATATTTCTTCTTTTATAAAATAACAATTTTATAAAATTTCAAATATTATTTTAAATAATTATTTAAGCTTAATAATGTATTATGAAGACAAAATTGCAAAGATCAAAGTGACATTAAACATTTTAAATAAGAAAAAAAAAAAAAGAATATCAAAATGCAAGTTTAAAAATAAATTATAGTTTTGTATATGTAACATGTATATTTTAAATATTTAATCTTCTTTTTAAAAATTTTTAATCTCAATAAATCAATTAATCTAATCCTTGAATTAAAAAAATATTTAGGAACAAGTTTTTTTTTTATACAAAAATTTAAATAATTATGAAATAAAATAACTTTAAGATGCATTTATCTACAAATTTTTAGCTCTATAAGAATTTTAATAAATAAACAAATATTATAACATTTAGAATACAATCTGAATTGACAATGAAGAAATTGAAATGTTTTCAATCAAGAAAATATTTTATTTTTTGTTAATATTAATTCTTATAAATACTAAATATGAATTTTCTCCATTGCCTGTTTCTTGAATACTGAAAATGAATCATATTTTAATGAAAGATAATGTGAATTTTACAAAATATGAAAATGTTGAAACATCCTGATAAATTGTAGATTCTTAATATAATTTCAAGCAACATTTTTTTTGCAAAAAAATTTTCACTTTTGCTTTGTTAACGACTTTATTAACAAATTAGTAATAAAAAATACTGGCTAATTACGAAATGCGTGTTCTAATCGCGACACAAATAAGTCCAAATAATATCTTGAAGAAAGTAAGTTGAATATTATATTTATATGTTCATCTTATATAAATTAAAATTTTTTATTTTAGTTATGTCATTTATCATTCAATTATATATTATTGTAATAATTCACAATTATAATTATAATTTTAATTATATTATCATGATATAGTTACATGCATTATCCATCCATGAGAAAATGGTCATTCATAGTACTAATCATATCAACGTAATTTCCATTTATAAGTTCTTGACACGTTGACATAATAGTAGAATTCTCATCTTATTGCATTGGCTAAATATTTTCATATATATTTAATAATACTGAATATATTCTTAATAATACGAAAAATAAATACGAAGAAATAAAATAAATATGTTTGTTATGCGTATAAAAAGATATTAAAGAGATATTAAACATTATATATTTTTTAAATTTGGAAATTGAATTTTTCAAGAAAATTTTATTTCTTTTTTATTCTATTACAAAAATTATTAAATTTAAAATCTTAAATGTACAAAAATCTTCTAATAGAAGATCTTTAGAACGTGTAAGTAATTCTATTTGAATTTAGTAATTTTAAAAAAAAAAGACTCTAATGCTATCCAATTTAATTTTTAATATCCTCATAGATGTCAGTATACAAGCCCTTAACAAAGTATAATATTAAACATAGTTATTTTTAAAAATATAAATAATTAAAATTATATAACTTAATAATTATATATGTTGGTGTATTATAGATTTTTTTATAAAAAAATTATTCAATAAGAATCAATTTCAAAATTTCTAATTTATCCATCGTTATCACAATTTGTAAAAATTTCTATACTTGTAATATATCAAGATATATAACTTTATTATTGATTATTAAATTAAATTATTTAAAATATATGTGGTCACAAACAAAGACAATCTATTTGTAGATACATCAAGATATATAGCTTTATATATCGCTATAGATATATAATATAGCTATATACCTTTATTATTGATTATTAAATTAAATTATTTAAAACTTATGCGGTCACAAACAAAGACAATCTATTTATAATTTGTATAAATTTCTATACTTGTAAAATATCAAGATATACATAGCTTTATAATTGATTATTACATTAAATTATTTAAAATATATGCGGTCACAAACAAAGACAATCTATTTGTAGATATATCGAGATATATAGCTTTATATATCGCTATAGATATATAATATAGCTATATATCTTTACAATTGATTATTAAATTAAATTATTTAAAATTTATGCGGTCACAAACAAAGATAATCTATTCGCAATTTGTATAAATTTCTAATTTCTCTATTTGTAATATATCAAGATATATGTAGTTTTATTATTGATTATTAAATTAAATTATTTAAAACTTATGCGGTCACAAACAAAGACCATCTATTCGCAATTTGTATAAATTTCTATACTTGTAATATATCAAGATATATGTAGCTTATTGATTATTAAATTAAATTATTCACTATATATGTGGATTACAAACAAAGACAAATGATTCAGAATGAGACATGAAACTTAATTCGTCGAATAATAAAATATAAATATAATGAAAAACAAAAAAGGAAGAGTTTCTCCATGCTTTATTCATTGAAACATTCATTGAATCGGATTATGTTGGTGTTTCGATGAAAACAATTTCAAGAATTCGAAAAGAAGATTTTAAAAAAATTGTATCTGTAAGAGACAAATGATTACCAGAAAAAAAACGACCAAGAAAAAAGGATAAAAAATTTCGATGTTCTGATATAGACAAAATAATAATAAGAAATCTAATTTATGATTTTTATATAGAAAAAAATCTAAATTATTATTAATTTAATTTAAAGAAATTAAGTATTATTAAATGACCATTAAAGAAAAAAATTGTTTTATCTTTGCAAATATAATAATTTGTATAGATTTGTTGCAAATATAGGTTTAAAAAACCCAATATTGGGCGATCGATATATTTAAAAACAATTTAATATTGTAGATTTTAAAATAAAAAAACATATATATATAGAGTACCAAATATTGGGCGATCGATATATTTAAAAACAATTTAATATTATAGATTTTAAAATATATATATATATATTTACCAAATATTGGGCGATCGATATATTTAAAAACAATTTAATATTATAGATTTTAAAATATATATATATATATTTACCAAATATTGGGCGATCGATATATTTAAAAACAATTTAATATTATAGATTTTAAAATATATATATAGAGTGTATACATATATATACAAAATATGGGTTGATAATACATTGTTTTACAAATATAAGGAAATAAAATATAAAAGATGTTGATATATGTTGATATATGTTAAAAGAATAAGGAAATAGATTATAATATTAATATATTTATAATATTAAGAAGATAATTATATCGATTTGTACAAATCAAAAAAAAAATGATTTCATAAAAAAATGAATTAATTTTTAAATCGCATACAAGTAGAGATTATCATGGACAAATAAACTCAAATAATTTCAAAAAATAGATTTTTCAAAACGAAAAATCAATAGTGTAATTGCTTATCGCAATTGATTATCATAATGGATAACGCTCTTTATCATTCTATTTAATTAAATAAAACCCTTAGTAAACATTCTATAAAATTGCAATTATTACTTTATATGCACGAATTAAATTTAATTAGTTTGAGTCAAATTAAAAGATATTTAAAAGAGCACAACATTTTTACATTATCATATACGAATTGTAACAATTAATTTATAATGTCATACACAAAGTAATAGATAACGATTGGAAAAAATATATTATATAGAAAATTTTATTATATTATATAGAAAATTTAGAAAAATAATATTAAAAAAAAGATAGATAAAATGTTATAAGTAATTTAACTTTATAGAATGATTTAGAAAATGATTTCACTGGAAATAATTCAGAAGATAAATAAATATCACGTTTGTGAAAAATTATTATGTTGTATTCTCTCTTTATTTTATAATATTTTTACATTATATAATAATTATATAGTAACTATATAATAATTATATAATAACTATATAAATATTATATAGTATTATATAGTTATTAGTAATTCTTATATAGTAATTATACATTATTAAATTATATATTTATATATTCTAATAAAAATGAATATAATATAATTCTAAATAAATTACTACAACTATTTTTTATAATAATTCAAAAATAATGGCATCAAGATAGAATTTCTTTCTATTATATTGATATAATAGAATCTCAATTCTTTAACAATTCTCATTTTAAATAAATTAATTTCCGAATAGCATTTTTTAATTAGAATTAGAAATTACTTATATTATTACATTAATTTCGACAATCGAAGTTTTAATATTATTATCATTATGTTGTATTCTATTATTGTTTTATTATATAATAATTATATTATATTATATAGTATTATATACTTATTAGTTGCTATTATATAGTAATTATACATTATTCAATCATATATTATATATATTTATTTTATAATTATTTTAAACTAATTTATTTATAATTATAGTTGTTTGCTGTTTTTAAATTATGTTTTATTTATTATTATATTAAATTATAGTTATAAATTAAACTATTGTTATCATAAAATTATAATAATTATACAAATATTATAAGAAATAAAAAATGTTTACATTATATTGATACGTGACTTATATAAAAATATTCTGAGTTCTATGTTAATACATTGAGATTCAGATTATTTTGGTAGATTTTATTATTTTCTTCTGTAATGAAATTATATACCTATATATTAAAAAATGTAAACAAAAATTCGTGTAAAAATAGATCTTTCTTCCTTTATTCTAATTAGATAAATCAGATTCGCAATCTTTCTTTCCAGTAATGTACAATACATATATATTGTAGTTCATAAAAATTATATATATTATAAAATATATTTCAATAATTTTATATAATAATTATGAAGAAAAATTCAACTATATTATATTTCTTTGTTTAATCATTTGCTAATATTTTTTGTATATATTTTTCTATTTATTTTTATTTTTATAAATAAGTATCGCTTAAAAAATAAAGAATTTTTCCGATATATGACATAGTAAAAATGATGTTAACAAAAAAAGAAATATTATTTCCAAATTTATTTATAATATAAAACTGAAAAATATAAAAAATTAGTTCAAGAAAAAATTCATTTATTTTGCATCAATTTATCCATTAAATGAAAAAAAATATATATTATAAATTATAATATATCTATAATATATATTATATATATCTATATATATATATATATATATATATATATATATAGATATATGAATGCTGTCAATTATTATTATTAATTATTGTAATCGCTTTTTCGATTATTATTAATATGTATACATATATATGTATTATTAATATGTATATATATAATGTATGTATTGTACGTTATTACTGAAGTAAAGTTACTTACTGAAATAAAGTAAATTTACTACATTAAAATATCATTATAAAGTCTTTTAATTAACAATATATGATAAAAAAAATAGTATTACTAATCGTAGTTAATTAACGTGAATACAAAATAATAATGAATTATTTAGAAATCGAAATAATGAGTAGTTATTTAATTGCTTTTATCAATTGGGAATAAAATGATAACAATTGTTCACAACTTATATGATTTGATTAAAAAATTTGGCTTCCAATAAAAAATAAATATAATGGATAAATATAAAATAATAATATATTTTTAATATATTGATCCAATGATTGCGATCTAACGAAGAGTCACATTAAAATTTATAATATAAAATTTCGGGAATACTTATTAATATAAACGTTGAAATTTATTTTAATAAAAAGAGAACTGTTAGCATTTGCAACATTAGTTATTATCTAAAATGAGTCTTAAGATAACATGATTAACTAACTAACATTATTAATATAAAAAATATTTATTTAATAATAAATATTTTCATATTTTATTTTTTTATTAATCGAATGATAATGCATCGCATTTTCAAAAAATATTGATTGTACGCGTACAAATATATGTAGATCAAGTATAATTCCTAATATTATTATTATTAATACAAAAAAATGTAGAATTTCTTCTGCAAATATATTACATATATAGACAGGTGTAGAAGGAAGGATGTTATAATCACAATGCGTATTTGTGCTTCGTTTGGCACAAATGCGTTGATTTATTACTTTATGAATTGGCATTTATAATGATTTTGTCGCTTGTATATTTTCCGACAAGTTAGATATATAAAATATTTCTAAGAGAATATTTTTCTGTTAGAAATAATCTTCTATTAAAGATTCGAAAAAACAAGATTATTATTATTATTATTAGGAAATAGGTGTGATTTGATTAACGATTTGATTAAAAATAACATGAAGAATATATTTAATAAAAGAAATAGGAATAACTATGTTATATAGATGAATCGTGCTGATGCTTTTGTTCTATTATCTGAGGCTCGTATTTCAACGGATCGTATGATGTAAAAAAAAAAAAAAAATAGGCAAAACAGAATCGAACAATGATGGGCGATGTTTAGCGACATTCAATACACATAAATACAAGATATGAGTCGCGCCTTTACATATATAAACTCAACAATGATTTTTCAATATAATGAAGCAACAGTCTCAATATAAACGCCAGAAATGTCCGAGCCTATTTAGATGAAATGATATTCAAGATTCATCAGTATCATATTACCATATTATCATAAATTTGTAAAAAAATTAGATGTTAGAAAGAAATTATTCAAAAGAAGATAAATGATTTCAGATCAAAAATTCGAATCAAATTTTTGATTTATGATTTATTTTACTTGATCAATTATTTTTTTAATTATACTGTAACGTATAATTTATTTCTTTTTCTCAATATGTTTTATTGATCACTCATTTATTAGAAAAGTTTTATATATTATCTTTTTATACACGCATACCAATTCGATTTAATCAATTTATAATAACAATTAATAACAATTAATTAATTTATTTATATAATTTTATTATGATAAAAAAATATTTGCTATATTCAACATACTTTTTTCAAAATTTATTGGATTTATCTGTTAGCAGCATGTAGCCAATGCTACTGTCGCGGATCGAAGGCATTTTGTAATTGGCCAGTATTTTATATTAATTCGTTAACAAAAGTTTTTGAAAAGAAAAAAAAATGTTGCTTAAAATTATTTCAGGAGTTTTCAGTTAACGGATATTTCTATTTTATTTTGTGTATATACACTATAATAATTACAATACATATAATTATACATAAATATAATTAGATGTAAACATATTTTTTTCTTAAAGTACTTTTCTTTTTTTCTCAATGTATATAATATATACAGTATAAACTATTTAATTTAGATATAGCGTAAATATAGATGTAGATATAAATATATAACAAGTAAATGAAAAGAATAATGATAAAGCTTCGAACTAAGCATAGATATAATTTCACAGATAAAATGAAATTGTAATCTTCGAGAAAAAGAAATAATTTAATATTATTTAAAGAGATCATTTGTTTTAAAAGAGCTAAAAAAATATAAAACTGCTTATTCAAAAGCAGATTTACATAAAAAATATTAAAGTACAAAAATAGTGAAAAATTATCATCGCTTTATTAATATTTATTATTAATCTTTTAAAATATTAATTATTATATTATTAATAATTCTATTATTTATTAATAATTGTAATAAAAAATTATCTATATATAAAAAATTTATCTACAATTTTTTTTTTAATAAAGAAAAAAATGAATCGTTATCTGAAAAAATAATCATATAAAATAATATCGACTTAAATCGAAATAAGTCTTCGAGAATTATTAAATCAAATGAATTCAATTCAATGAGAAATATGTATTTCAATGTTCATTTATTCCTTTTTAATTAAATTATATTTCAAAATTTTTTGATAACTTTTATGGAAAAATCTTTCATCAATACTGCCATCCAATTAGAATTAGATTCATAAAAGAGACAATTGATATAATTATGAAAATGATTATACATATGATACAAATTCATAATAAATCCAGAAATAATCCATTATGAGAAAAAAATTTTATAATTAATAAATAATTAATAAATAAATAATTTTATAATTATAATGACATAATGATTTTACCAATAATAAAATATTTGATAGTAATAAAATATAATGCCATTACGAATATTTTATTTAGAAGAAAATGTTATATTTGTAATCAAAATCAAAGAATATTAATAGTTTATCAAAAATGGAGATAATCAGTTTTTTTATTTTACATGTAAACATTCGATTATTTATTTTAATTATCTTATATTCACTTATCTTATAAAATATTTATTAAAAAATAAATTACAAATGTAGAAAAATAAATTATTGAAACTCATAAATTGGAAAATCAAAAAGAATTTGCAAGTAAACTGAGTTTACTTGTTGTTATTCTAAAACCGGGCTTTAAAGACATCAACAAAAGAAGATTTTTTATCTCGGATAATGAATTAAATCGAGATTTTATATATCATTTAGAAATGATTTTAAAAAATTTTGTGAGAAGCATAAAATAAATATAAAAAAATTTGAAGAATATACATTAATTATTACAAAATTATGCATAAATTTTATAATTGGTATAAATTTCTTTGAATGACAGTAAATTTTATTGTATATATATATAATAAAATATGACCTTAATTCTTATTGGTCAATTATCGGAAGAAGTTGAAGCAGGCAATAAACATTTTTGATTATATCAGAAAAATTCATCAAGAAATTTTGCAAAGACACATGTAATTTGATCATGATTAATAGATTACTTTTAACATTTTTAATAAATTCTTAACTAACATGAACCAAGAAGCAAAAAAATAAAAACAAAACTATTTTTTAAAAAAATTATAGAAATACCTCTGCCATAAAAAAGAACTTCTTATGATGGAATAGTTTTAATACTAATAAAGAAGAAGAAGAATCATTTGATTAAAAACAATTTTCAGATAAAAATTTTAATTTAATTAATTCAAATACCATTTCAGATTCCAGTTTTTAAAAATTGAAACTATTCGTAGTGTTTTTTTTATCATTAAATTTAATAATTTATTGGTTTAAAAGATATTTAAAAAATATAAAAATATAAAGATATTTAAAAGATATTTAAAAAAATTAAAGAAATATTTTTAACAAATTATTTTAAATATCCTGTATATCCTAAATATCAAATATCAAATATGTTTAACTATCATTTCATCATCAGTGTTATTGAGACAATATTATCAAGAAGGAACAAATATTCCATTTCATCTGCGATTTATTTCGATTCCTGGTATCGAACAACGATAACCATATTGACGATCGAATATGTAATTATGTATTTCTATATCCTCAAATTTATTATGTATTATATACTATTATATAGATTTAATACAATTTATTATATATAAATATACAATTTTTCATTTAAATATAAATAATTATTTATATTTTATATTAAATTTAGCATTATGTAATATATTCTTCATTTTTCAAATTGCACTTATTTATTTTCAAATTTTTATATTTCAGCAATCGATTTATTTATAATTATTTACATTTTATTTCGTTGTTTATAAAATAGTATAATATTTGTTTGGGATATTAATGATTCACATTGATATTCCACATGATATGGTTATCAATGTTCGTAATAATATAATTAAAAGGCAAATTTATATTAAAATAATTTTTAATTTTAATCAATTAAATTGAATCATTATTGCGATAATCTTATTTGAAAATTATTGTGCCCTAAATGATTCCTGTATCACATATAAATCTTATATAAAGATCATATACAGAATAAAGTGAAAAATACTCGGGAAAAACTATCACATAATATACCATTAATTGATAATAAATCCTGTTAATTTTACGATGTAACCAATAACTGATATTTTTTCAATTATATGAATATACATTCAAATTAATGAAACATTGAATAAAAAATTCAATTTTATAATACTGTACTTCGAAGCTTTGACTTATTTATTATATATGCATATCTCTATTTGAAAAAGTAAAGAGGAATGCAAGAAGTAGATCAATATTTCTTATATCTAAATGATTATATAAAATGGACAAGATACATATTCATGATCAAAATAAAATTCCTACAATAAATCGTGAATACTCAAGTCGTGAAATCATTATTTATAATAATTACGATATTAAAATTCTATCGAAACCGAAAAATGTTAAACTATTCCATAAGTTTGAAAATGGTAGATTTTTATGACAGATTTTTATGATGCATTTAACATTGTACTCAAATCTCACTATTCTATTGAATTTGAATATTCTAAGAAAATAATTAAAATATTCAATGATCTTACGAAAATTGCGCCAGAGAAATATTCAAATTTAACAAAATTTGATATTATCAGCGTAAAAAAAGCTCAAAAGTAGTTTTAATTATAACCAGTACATATGATAAGTATCATGTTGCAGAAGCGATAGAAAATTGCAACGAAAATATAATGTCTATAATCGAAATCTCTTAGTTATATATTCCGTGAAGCATTTTTATCATAATTTAGAAAGCCATATAATATCACTTCACAATATATATCGATTAAACGAGCATGTGTTCATAAACCAGAAAAATACACAACGAGACAATTTCGATATTTAAATTTTTTATTTCGATATGTATCACTTAAGCGAAAAAATAATGAAGTGACTTTAGATAGTGGATATAATGAAACTCTAAATGAAGATTCTAGATGAAAATAATATAATAAAGCTAAAATGCAAAAATAAAATTATATAAAGTTCTCGACGATAAAACGAATGGCATATTGGCTACAATCATATCAGGACAATGTTTTTCTTCGTTTATAGATGAGGAAGTGAACAAAATGTATGCTGAATGAAACTTGAAATTAGAAAAAAGTGAGTTTTTTCCGCACTCGTGTATATAATACAAATCAAACGAAACTTGAAATTAGAAATCATGAAGAAATGAAAAAATATTCCTAGGATTGATTACATCGATGGAACTTGTAAAATTATTTTTTTTTTGAAACATTGATCATATTGATAACATTGAAATGTATTGTATAATAATATAAATATAATTTTTCATTTTATCAATAATGAATGTCGATAGATTTATCAAGATACTATTTTTATCCAATCCAATCTACAATCTTCAAAAATATCAAGAAATAACTGAAAGGAAAAAATTTTGTAATATTAGTTCCATAATAATTTATATTTAAATATTACATTCTAAATGAAGCATACAAATATAGTATTAAAATTTTTTAAATAAGAATGATAATCATGGTATTCATGAAAATTTATTTAAAAAAATCACCAATATAAAAATTTTAATTCATAATAATCATAAATACCGAATTGTTAATAATATTTTAAATTTTAGGTAAGTTTATATAAAAAAATAAGAGTAAATTTAAAAGTAACAGATATTCTAAAGCATGATAATTTACACAATTGTTAATAAAAGCTTGTAAGTTTCAAACATAATGTCTTACAATAAAATTTTATGCGAATTTTTAAAAATAAATAATTCTTGAATTTACGTTAAATAAAAAAGAATCACTTAGAAGAAGAAAATTCGTCGTATTTTTTTACGTCCATTTATATAATACTTTTAAAAATAATCTATTTTTTTATTATTAAATGTTAAAATATTTCTTTTTATAAATATTATATCTCTATTAACAAATAATTACAAATAAATTTTAAAATTTTGATTTTTACATTTTAAAAAATTTATACGTTTAATATATTTATTCTCGATGTACAATACGGAATATTGAATTTGTTTCTTGTTTGAAAAATGTAAATGATAGCTTTAAAGAAAGTTGTTTTATTTTCAGATATCATAGCATTCATGAAAAAAACATTTAATTTTAAATGTTCATAATAGTATTCTTTACTTCACAAAATGTAATCATAAAAAATTTTTGTATCATGAACATTTTAAAACAACATTATTTTCGAACCAATTTGTAAATTTGTCTTCTATTATAAACATCATTAAACAAAATTTTTGAATTATTTATTTTTTCTATACATTTTACACTTTGATTATAATCTTATAAATCTGTTTTACATTAGTTACATAGGTGACAAATATGCTATGCATATAACAAGATAAGAATGAGTTCAAAATGACAATTTCTCCATTCATTATTATATTATATAATTTTTTATGAAATTTTTATAAAGTTTTAAATATTTTATAATTATATATTTATTTATTATTTATTTCGTATTTATCGTAAAATATAATTAAAAAATACATGGTTAGAAAAATACTTTATATTTATTGAAAAATATGCAAATGTGTTTTATTAATCTTTTCATACATATAAAATGTTTTTCTGTATCGTATGAAGACAAATCATCCAGATCAAAAAAACGGAAAGCATCAATATATTTCGAAAAATTAAATGAAAAATTGTCCCTAGTACTATAGTATAATAAGTATGACAATACGTAAAAGAAATAAAAAGAAAAAAGTGAAATAACTTTTCCTCTAATAAAAATCAGTTTTATTTATTTGACTTTTGTATTTTTATTTATAATAATGAGAAGCAGCTTTCTTATTTTTACGGATTTTTTCAATGCCTTACAAAGTTTATAAACAACCAAACCAATAGTTACAATTCTAGATATAAAAAGAAAATCAATTTTTTTATGATAATTCTGATAGACATTAAAATTTTATTGAATTCTATCTCACATAGGAATTTAGAGTAAAAAACAACTGATGATTTGGCTAAAGAAGTCGTTTCTGACTGATTGAATATTCTCATAATATTCAAAAATCTTTCATAAATCTAAAAGAAATTGTTAAAAAACAAACATTTTCATTGCTAGAATAACAAAAAGTGAAGGATTCTATATAAGCAAATTTTACTTCCAATAATATTATAAGAATAATCATTTATTTTAATTTGCACATAAAAAACTTAATCGTCAATATATTGTTACTGTAAATAGAAGAAGCAGAGCGAACCACCATTACATTGGAATTGTTAATAACCCTAAATGCAAATGTAACAAATGATGAAAGACTTAATTAGGATTTTTGACAATATTTCCTATATTTATTAGAAACCTGAATAAGAGAGGATTTCAACTATATGTTGATTCTTTAATATTCGAACCAACATTAAAGCATATGTATACACATAATGTTTCTCAATAGTTTTAATCTTAGGGTAAACACTTTTATATATTATTATTGTACTATCACTTATGTATTATCATTATTGCGTTATAATTAATATTGTATTCTCTTCTGTTGAAATAAATCTCCTAGAAAATTTTCTTAATAAAAAAAAAAAAATAATATAAGAGACAGTATACATAAGACTGCAAAACAAAAGAAAATATTAACAATATATACTCAAAATATGATATTATTTTAGAATCAAAAAAATAATATAAATTTTATTTTGAAATAGATATACTTAGTAAAAATATCCATGGTATCCGATATTATTAACAATTCATAAAATCCTAGTAAATAATAAAATAAATTTTTCAAAATTTCAATTATCGACTTTAAATATAAAGCTAATATTAATTATTTAATTACTTTATTACAAATACTTATGCATATTTTTAACATGCATTATACATACAAAGAATTAATAAAAATTCAAGCGATGTATATTAGAATTATAATATTTCAGATTTTCCATTGTTTTAGTGGAAAGTGATGTGGACCGAGGAATAACTTTTTATTGAATATTGGCAAAAATATCTCGATAATCTGATAAACCTAAGACGAAATCTAAGAAAAAAATATTTAAAAGATTCTTTCGCGCTGTAATGTTATATTGAAAGACTCTGGACAATAATGACAAAACGGAAAGAAAAGAAAATTTCCAGAAAAAAAATGATGGATATTTCCATGATTTTAGAACTAGTTAACCAATGAAATATTGAAATATATAAATATAAGTGAAGAATATAAGTGATATCCTGTCCCAACACTTTTGATATAATATTAAAATGTTATGGTAATCATTGAGAGATACTAAAAGAGAGATTTTTATAAGAACATTTTAAAATAAAATAGAATAAGTTTTAAATTCTCTAATAATTGAAAATGCATAACACCACTTTTTCTTTCTCATGAAAAAAAAGAAAAATTATATTATTTTAGAAGTAAGAATAAAGTATTTTTCCTGGTAATACGTTAACAAAATGTTAACAAAAATAATGTTCGTAATAATAACATATTTAGTATCAAGTATGAATAAAAATCAAAATAGAACAATAAGTTTAAGAATGTTTATATATAACTTAAGAATGGTTATATATAACTTATATATTATGTTTATATATTAATTTTCAATATATTGCATAACTGTGTTTCAATTGGATCGTTTTAAATTTTCTTAGATTTTCAATATGTATTTGTATGAAATTATCAAATTAAAATTTTGATTTTTCAATTTTTGAAATTTTTTTTCATGAAAGAAAAATCATTCGTAGTAATCTAAAATATTAATTAATACTAATTAATAGTTTCAAAAATTATTTATTTCATTGCATAAAGTCACATTATAGAATTATAAAAAATAATGGAAAACAACGTGCAATTTTAAAATTATAATAAAGCAAATCCTCATGAAAATTAGAATTTATCAATTTTAAATATTGAATTAGAAAAAGAAAAACATATAGAGAACGAACAATAAAAGAACAATGAGTTTTTGATGATATTGAAAATATAATAACAAAATAAATAATAACAAAATGAAATAATAAAAAAAAATCTTTATTTTGCTTTTATAAAATTGTAATATCGAAAATTTTAATTTACGATGTAAAATTGTTTATTAATTACTTTTTCACAAAAAATAAGCAATAATTCAAATCTTTTAGATTATTTACAAAAGTAATTTCATAAGAAATAAGTTAGCAAAAGATTAGTTTTTGTAAATATCAATTTTAGCAAAATTTTATTTGTTAACAGCATTTTTCTCATTTGTTAGGATTGCTTTTGAAAAAATTAATATAATAACAAATCAAGAAATAAACTTCATGTTTATATCTGTGAAATTATTAAAATATTATGATATTAACACATATTTGAAATGTGAAATCTAAATAAAAGAAACAATTTTTGATATATTTTTCTTTGATTTTAATTTTTAATGATCAACTTGAAACGGAAAGAATCGATAATACTTAAAAGAAAAACTGAAAACATTTTTAAATATAAACTTGTCATCAGAGATAGAATTTGATAGTTGACAATGTATCAATATTGTATACAATTAGAAAACACAATTTTAAGTACATATTTCTTTGAATCCAATCTTTATAATCAATCTTCAAAATGGAAAGAATTGATAATAAAAGAAAAAAAGCGGATAATTGTTAAACATGCATATATCAACAAAAATAGCATTCGATTATTGATGATGTTCCAATGTTGTCAAAATTAGAAAATACAATTTTAGGTGCATATTTCTTCGATACCAATTTTTATAATCAACCTGAAACGATAATATTCAAAAGAAAATAACAGATAATTGTCAAGCATATAATTCGTCAACAAAAATAGTATTTGATTATTGATAATGTTCCAATGTTGTCAAAATTAGGAAATACAATTTTAGATACATTGTTATTTGATTTCAATTTTTATAATCAATGAAATGAAAAAAATCGACAATATTAAAAAAAAAAAAGCAGAATTTGACTGTTAAAGATGTCTCAATGTTGTTAAAAATAGAATGCACAATTTTAAATACACATTTTTTTTAATTTCAATCTTTATATTCAATCTGAAATAGAGAGAATCAACATTATTCATAAGAAGAACACAAATAAGTGTCAAACATATATTTGTCAACAGAGATAGAATTTGATTGTTGACAAAGTACCAATGTTGTCACAATTAGAAAACACAATTTTAGATATATCTTTTTTTGAATTCAATTTTTATAATCAATCTGAAACGAAAAAAATCGACAATATTTAAAAGAAAAACACAAAACTATCTCTATACACAATGTCGAATCTACATTGGTCAATAGAAATAGAATTTGACTTTTGATAATATTTCAGTGTTATCACAATTAGGAAACACAATTTTAGATACATCGTTCTTGGATTTCAATTTTTATAATTAAACTGAAACGGAGAGAATCGACAATATTCAAAAGAAAAACACAAATAATTTTCAAACATACATGTATCAACAGAGACAGCATTTGATTGTTGGCGATGTTCCAGTATTATCACAATTAGAAAATACTATTTTAGATACATCGTTCTTGGATTTCAATTTTTATAATTAAACTGAAACGGAGAGAATCGACAATATTAATAAAAAGAAGAAGTTGACTATTAAAGATGTTTCAATATTGTCAAATTAATTTCAATTTTTATATTCAATCTGAAATGGAGAGAATCAATATTATTCAAAAAAAGAACACAAATAAGTGTCAAACATATATTTGTCAACAGAGATAGAATTTGACTGTTGACAATGTACCAATGTTGTCACAATTAGAAAACACAATTTTAGATTTATCTTTTTTTGAATTCAATTTTTATAATCAATCTGAAACGAAAAAAATCGACAATATTTAAAAGAAAAACACAAAACTATCTCTATACACAATGTCGAATCTACATTGGTCAATAGAAATAGAATTTGACTTTTGATAATATTTCAGTGTTATCACAATTAGGAAACACAATTTTAGATACATCGTTCTTGGATTTCAATTTTTATAATTAAACTGAAACGGAGAGAATCGACAATATTTAAAAGAAAAACACAAAATATTCTCGAATATACATTTGTCAACAGAGATAAAAATTTGATTGTTGACGATGTTCCAGTGTTGTCATAATTAGAGAATACAATTTTAGATATATCTTTTTCTGATATCAATCTTTATTCAATCTAAAATGGAGAAAATTGACAATATTTAAAAAAAAAACAGATAATTGTCAAACATATTTGTCAATAGAGATAGAATTTGACTGTCGACAATGTACCAATGTTGTCACAATTAAAAAACACAATCTTAAGTACATATTTCTTCGATTCTAATCTTTATAACCAATCTAAAACGGAAAGAATCGACAATATTTAAAAGAAAGAAACAGATAATTGTCAAACATATATTTGTCAAGATGATAATATTTGAGAAGATAACATTTGATTGTTGACAATGTCTCAATGTTGTCACAATTAGAAACCCTATTTTAGGTGCATTTTTCTTCGATATCAATTTTTATAATCAATCTGATACGACAATATTCAAAAGAAAATAACAGATAATTGTCATTGCATTTATTCATCAACAAAGATATTATTTGACTATTAACAATGTTCCAATGTTGTAATAATTAGAAAACACAATTTCAAGTATATCTTTCTTTGATTTCAATTTTCATAATCAATCTGAAATGGAGAGAATCGATAATATTCAAAAATATTCATAATATTCGAAAATATTCAAAAACAGATTGTCAAATATATATTTATCAATAGAGATGGCATTTAATTGTTTACGATGTTTCAATTAGAAAACACAATTTTAGATATCTTATATATATATCTTTCTTTGATTTCAATCTTTATATTCAATTTCAATCAAACAAAGATAATTGACAATATTCAAAAGAAAGAAACAGATAATTATCAAAATATACAGTAGAGATAGCTGACAAGCGAGATCACATTTCAACTAGAAGATAGTAAATAGGATACAAATACTTGAAAATTTTTCGAATCTACTAATTACAAAATTTACAATTACAAAACTAATTAGATATATATATATAAGATAAAATTATTAAAACTTTTTGTTTTATAAAAATATAATTTAATTATATAATTACATTATATTTTAACAATTTTATAATATAAATATATAATAATAATATAATAATATAATGCGAACATCCCTTAAAGTTCAACAATATATTATTTTAATTAAACGTATTATATTGTCGAATTATATTATTTCTTTGTTTTTTATCACACGGTGGTACTAAAATGCTTTACATTTAAAAAATTAAGATTCCTGATATTAAGATTATTTAAAGATGCGATTAAAGTTTTATTTATAATAAACTACTTGTTGTCAACAGTATTGACAACAATTGAATTTAGTATTTCTATTTTGTGCAAATTCATAGATATTATTGCATAAAATCTGGATTAATTGGAGCTATAAAGGCAATTGCAAAATTCTGTGAATGTGATAAGTTATTCTCATTTGAAATGATATTCTGCCATTCTCATAGCATTTATAAGACAAATTATAGTCTAATATTGACAGATAAATATGATCTGCAAGAATGTTGAAGATCGTTTATCGTCGTGCTAGATTGAAATTGATTTGCTTTTTGAATTCCCGGTTGGCCTTATTTATAAAAATCGAATCATCACGAAAAAAAAAAATGATTTTAGCAGAATTAGAAATATGATTTATAAAAAATTGAAAGTACCTAAAAGGATCATTTTGAATATACAATACATATAATGCAACTATCACAACATAAATGAATAAATTAGAATCAAATAATAGACAATCGATTGGACAAATTTGTAACATATAATAAATAATTATCATTTCATATTATGTATTTAAATTTTTTCTTAAATAAGAAGTAGATAAAAAGAAAAACAATAGAGAACGAATAATAAAAAAACAATGAATTTGTGATGATACTAAGCAAAATAAAATAATAAAAAAATCTTTATTTTATTTTTATGAAATTGAAACATTTTCGATGTAATTTACGATATAAAATTTTTTGTTAATTACTTTTTCACAAAAAATGAACGATGACTCAAATCTCTTGGAGATTATTCAAAAATGTAATATTCATAAGAGATCAAGGACTGCTTCCTTTAAATATCAATTTTAGCGAAATTTTATTTGTCAGATTTATTTTTCCCATTTATTAGAATTGCTTATTAAAATTTGAGAAAAATCAACATAATAACAAATCAACAAACTTTATGTTTATATCTATAAAATTATAAAATATTGATATTAACACATATGAAATGTAAACATCTATCCATTTATTATATAGATCTATTTAAAAATTCTTTGTATGTCCATGTTATCATAATTTCGATGAATATTATGAATTATCTTGAAGAAGGATAACATATGATATATGAACAAAGAATTATATATCATGCTAGAAGATGCAATTTATATATAGTTAGATAGATAGTTTTGTCCAAATCTAATATATATAAGAAAATATTTTGAAATGACTACACATAATTTTATTAACTAATGAAAAAATAATTAATCATTAGCATTAAAATATGCTAGTAAAAAATAAAATAATAAACAAAATTGTATATAAAACTATTAATTATGTAACAAAAAAAAATGATATAGTAATATTACTACTAATAAAAAAAAATCCCATTCCATATCTAATCTATTGTGTAATGAATAGAATTACAATCTATAGAAGCTGATAATAAATTGTAAATAATAACGATGAAATTGATAATAAAATTTATGTAAAAAACCTATAAGAATTCTAAGAAATAGGAATACAATGTAATTTTTCGCTATAACACTCGTGATTATTCAAACTACGCAAAATTTTTATTTAAAAAAAATATATAATTTTGACGAACATGCTTTTTTAAAATGAATGAATATTGTATATTTATTAAATCAATTAAATAATTAATTAAATTTCCCTTTTTGCATAGTCATTGAAAATCATTATGTACCAAAATAATAATAATTTTCTATCCATTATCGATTTATTATATGAAATTGTTTTTTTGTAATTTTTTAATAAAAAAGAAATCTGAAATCTTTTGAAGATCGTTTATTAACATATTAAAATCAAGATCATTGAGATAGCCTAAATAATAAATTTTACAAAATTTTATTTACCAATATATATAAAATTTTAATATTTCCAGCAGAAAAGGAGATTTCTCGTTTTATAGTAAATAAATATAAATGTATGATTTATTAATTTCTAGATTTACTAATTTTAGATAAACTAATTTAAAATTAGATAAACTAATTTAAACTATTTATGATATTCGTGATATATTATTATATTTATTATTAAATATTATATGAAATATTTTAAAATAATTAAAAATATTACAGTGATCAATTTAACAATTTAATTTTAGTTTTATATTTTTGCATTTGTATTGATTAAATTATCATCGAGACTTATCGAAAAGGATGTCGTATGAAGAAAGAATCATATATAAAATGTGTAATTTATGAAATTGTAAAATCCATAACATAGACATGACTTATAAATGTTCAAACTATGTAGAAAAATATTTTGAAATAACAGCACGTATAATAATTAGCTAATAGAAAAACAACTAATTAATCATACGAGTTGACATTAAAATATGCTAGAAAAGGAAAAAAAATTCCATAAGATGAGATCACAAGATCATTGGATCACAAATATGTAGGGGAAAAAGTAAATAATATTCTGGATCAATAGATGGAATTTGATAAATTGAAGCATACGAACACTGCAACATTACTGCGTCAAATTATTAAATACACTAATGTATATATATATAGAAAGAAAGAAAAAGAAGAGAATAAAAGTTTGCAAAAGCTGTTATAACAATTTAAATGAAGATTTATAAAAAATCTAGGAAATAGAAACTTGATAATATTTCAAAAATCCAAAATTTTTCAAATTAGCTACGAAATGTAACATATGCAACATATAAGTAGCACGTGTGCAACATATTCCATTGCTTTCCAATGGAATATGTTAAAAAAGAATTTTTCAATATATGGAACTGAATATGAGCTGAAGAATAATCAATATATCATTTCGAGGCTCCAGAAAATTCACCAATAATATCGTGAATGACTTCTGAGACGTTGTAATCAAACGGAATTTCAGAGAGAGAGAGAATGTTTCAAATTTTCACAGAAAGCACAGCTTTTGCAAACTTTTCACAGAAAGAAAATTGAATTCAAAAAGAAAAAATTTCATGTCTCGCTATTAATGCACATTATAATTAGTTAATTCTTTTTCATCCAATAATTTTACATTAAAATCACATTTTCATAGATTTTTGTAACTTATATTGTCATTTGATTTTCTTTGAACGTAACGAAATAATTTATAGAGATATCTAGTATTAATTATTAGTATTCGAACGATTTATTTGTCATATGATATTATATATAATATTGTTATAATTATTTATTTTTAATGTATATTTAGAGAAAAAAAGATAAATATTATTTATAATATATTTATATTATTTAAAAAATGTTCTTAAATTTATAATATTTGCACTAATTTTATTTATTTATATTTTTATAAATAAATATGTATAGTTCTAAATTAACATAGAACCATAATACATTTTAATATAATCTTTTAGAATTTTTTTTTCATTTATTAATTGAAATATATAGATAATCATTGAATGAACAAAATTTGTAAATAATTACTAAGAAATGATCTAAGATGATATATCTAAATAGCTCTATATCAAAACATCAGACATTGATAGTGACACAAAACAGTGTCACAAATACAAATACAAGAATAAAATATAATTAAATAATTAAATATGAGTTCGACGATTTTACTAATGTGGTTATAATGAAAAAAGAAATAAAGAAGATATAATAAAAGGAAAAAATATTATCCAGAGATTTAATTTCACACGAAAATAAGAATTTTTCATGTGAATCTCTGAATATTCTTTTTCCAATCCTGCAGAAATATTTGTCTATTTAATTATGATCTTGTGAAAAGATAATTTATCAGATTAATCTGAATGCTGTTCAAAATTTCAAAAGTTCTAACTGATGTAAATTAAATGAAAATTGTGACACTGTTTTTTGGCATCAATCTGTCGATCTTAATTAATTATCATAAAAAAAATTGTTGTTAAAATTATTCGATATCAGATTCAATTCTTCAAAATTCTTACTTATTTTCGATTATGTCATAAAATTAATTTTCATGGTTTCCGGAATATGTACATTTGAATTATAATAATGAACAAGCGAATATGAGAAATTATATAAAATTTATCCATTAATAGAATATTTGGATTATACTAGATATTAGAAAATGTGAATAATTGTTACACGTCCACAAAAAAAAAAAAACAATTTATGAATGATAAAATTCAAATATTAATTAATCTCAAAAATTGAATCGACAAAAGTGAATATAAAATATGATTTTAAATTAATAAAAAAATAAAATATTTCGATATCGAATAAAGAATAAAAAAAAATTTTAATTTTAAACTATATAGAAAAATCTATATTCATTACAGGATTAAAACTTTCAAACTAAAGTCTTGATATCTATTATAATATCTAAAATTTAATATAATATTATAAAAAAAATGTGCATTATAAAAAAATATACATTAATCTGCAAAAAAAAAGAGGTTGAAAATGATGAATGGAAAACAATCTTAAAAATCACAAATTATAATATTTACAAACCAAACAATTTTGTCTTGACACAATTTTTATAAATCGATAAAATGAAGATATTAAGAAACCCATGATAAACGAAATATGCTATATATAAATACTGAAAAATAACGAAAATAATAAAGAATACATGATAAAAAATATATATATATATTATTTATTAGATTAAGTCTCTTCAATTGTTATTAATTATGAGTTCGCTGCATCTTCCTCAGATACTATGGTTATTGTTTTCAAGAAATTCGCTTTAATTATCCGATCATCAAGAATAACAATCTCTATAAAAAAAATTTTCTACCAAATTACGACACACGACGAAAAGGACACTTCTCCAATCGATGACATTGAATGGAAATATTTTTAAACTCATTTAATCAGGAATTCTCTTTGATATATACGATGTATATGATAATCTTGCTTTATCTCTCCCCGGATTGACTTCTCTTCTCAATCTTTCTATAAGTTACTATACCACTTCCAAATTAATTTTACAAAATAAAACGAGAAAGTGAAAAAGCAGACAGCGATCGAAGAATTAAATTCGACAAGTAAAGCACGCATCCATATTATCGTTATATATCATTCGATTAGAGTATATTGACAACTTAGAGAAGATTAAGGCACGGGTTACTTTCTCTATTTACTTGAAATCGATGCGAAGGGAAGCGATGAGAAGGAATCAGACACTTCAATATCACTGATAATATTGTTTGATTAAAGATTCAAGAAGAAAGGAAAGAGTATCTGCTTTGGTTCAACTAAATTAATACAATTATTGGAGATAATCTAAATGAAGAAAAAATCAAAGAGAGAAGGAGCTAATTTTGTTGGCGATCATCAAGATGTAACAAACTGCTACCAATCAAAAAGATCCACTACAAACTTCAGTATAAACGGATACAAGATCCTGGAATAGCTGCTTGAAAATATTAAGGAAATAAAGATGGCAGCCTCCATTTTCAAAAATCTTCGAAATTTATATGAAAGCTTCGTATATGGAAGCGATTCTGTATTTACATATCGATATCTGATAAAACACACAACAGCCAACATAAACTGATAAATATTGTTTCTTTTATATAGAGTTCTATAATTTTTTATTTTAATTTAGTTTTTCTATATATCTATATATTTATTTATTTAATTACTTGAAACAATATCGACATTTAATCATAATTGAGCTTGAATAATGAATTATGTTGTTTTATATTTATATTCGTACAGAAATATTACATGTATATTTGCCTGTCTGTCTATGACACGAGTTTGCATTCCAAACACATGCTATATTTATTTTATATATTAAATCATATTAATAATAATCATATTAAAAATAACTATGATTAAGTTTCTTTTTAACAAAGACTATCTAAATAGAATAATAATTTTTTTTAAAATTTATATATAAGATATTAATATCTTATATATAAAATTAATTATATATAATATTAATTCATGTTACGAATTAAATAACTATTAATGACAACTTACATATTTTTATTATTTTGTCTATTTTGGATTCAAAGAACTCTCATTTGCATGATAAATAGCTTAATCTTTGAAGTGACGCTTCCGCGGAATGGAATGATCAGCAATTTAGGAAAAGAAAAGTATGAAGATTTTTAATAAGTATGATAAATTAATCTTAAGTTCCACGCCACTGGTACAAATTCATAGGAGTGGTGATATTTTTTTTTTTTTTCATAAAAAAACAAAAATAATTTCTAATACATTCTTTCATTTAAATTCTTTGTTATATTATAATATAACAGTATGTTTATAATTCTATTTATGTTCTCTTCATTCGCATACTTTTACGTACATCACATGAGAAACAGTTTTCTATTCTGTCTCAGTCTTCAATTTCTTCAAAATTATTCTTAAATGATCACGTTTTCATAGTTTGTAGTATTAGTAGTTATTTTACTTAATATATTTTATAAATTTCAATATTGTAATGATGGACATACATCCGCTATTAATAATACAACAACGTTTTTTTTTAAATTATTATTATTGATTTCAAAATCTTTTGCTATTAAACTTCTCGCTTTCAATTTTTAACTTTTCGAATCATGTCAATAAACGAAAACACAAATATCATGATTTTTGAATAGGAACAAAAGCGCTATTAAGATTGCACAAAACTTCTGCGCTTTTATCGACTGCCATCTTTTAAAACTCTCTATTCGGTAAATTTCTGAATCTTCTGCGATAATAGGTTTCTTCTTTACCATTGTGTAATAATATTTATTTCTTGCACATGATGAAATAAATAGATTACGTACTATTCGTATGTTGCATATGTAATATCTCGTCGCACAAAGAATTTCGAATTCTTGATGTATTGATTGTCAGATTTATTCTTTAATATAGAATAATAAAATTCTTATAAATCTTCATTTAAATTATTATAACATTTTGCAGATTCTTATTCTATTATTTATTGGCGAATTTAACAGCTTGACGCAATAATGTTATTTTTTAATAATTTATGGAATTCTAATGCTTCATAATATAGTTTCATTTTTTTTATGCATGTTTGCATTCCACATTTTACACTCATCTATAATATAATTTTATAATAATGTAATTTTCCTTATTTTCTATTTATTATTATTTTATTTTTCTTTATTTTAGCATGACATTATATGATATATAATATTGTCTTTGGTAACATATTAGTTACAATTTTAATTAGATTTACTTTATATTTTATTCTATAGTTCTTGTTTTATGTATGTTTATTGAGATAAACAATAGACGGTTTATCTTTTACTTATATAATATATTTTGAAGAACCATTTAGGAGAATCTTAATAAGATTCTGTATACTTCAAAAATTTATTCTTATTTTATTTTTTTTTTTAAAATCAGATTGAAGTTAACGCATTTATTAAAAATTATATTTGTTGACACAGATCTCAAAAATCAATTTTAATAAATCAAACAAACTTCATGAAAATTGTAGTTAAAAAATTTCAAATAACAATATATAACTATGGTATATTCTATACAGAATAATTGTAACATCATATATTAATCAAATATTTAAAAATTTCGAAATTGAGATAGAATTAATTAGAACTATGATATTTTTTTACAAGATCTTAATATATACGGATTTTTATTTTATTAGTTAAAGTGTATACATATAATCAGAGAATCAATGGTGAAATAATAATAAGAGTAAAATTTAGATTTTAAATCTAATATATGTGAATTATCTGAAGACCTGTTTCATAAAATCACGAAAGTTCAAACAATGTTCGGAGAAAATTTAATTAAATAGAAACTTAAATTTAAAAAGTATTACAATAAACAAATTAATTCTCAAAATTTTAAAATGATACAATGTCAATATTCGTATCAAAGCTCTTTCAAAAGTCAATAAGAATTATAGGTTGTTTCATTTTAATTATAGTTAGCTCCTTTGATTGATATTTTCTGTTTTCATATAATTTTGAATTTTCTTCTTCATGTTTTTTCAATAACATAACTCATCGTATTCTTTAATATATTTTCACTATGATTTTATCACAAACTCGCATTTTTCTTGGATTATTGTTCATATTATTTAATTGGTATTGTTATAATTATATCAAAATTTATTATTATAATTTTCGTTTGGCACAAGAATTTTTTTGATTATTTGATATATTTGTACACGATATATCTTCATGTCTTTCATGATTACAAAACAAAATATTTATTTTTCGATATTTAATAAATATCTAAGTGTATTCAGAATATTTTCTAGTGTAATAAATGTATATCTATTTCCTTAAGTGATATAATGTATTTACTAAATGCATTTAAAATTTGATAACATTCAAGTATACATATTACTTAAATATTGTAATTTTAATTTCTTAAAATTTTGTGTTATTGGATTCCCTTTTAAATTGACGAAAATTATTTATTCGGATCACGAATTCCGATTTTATTCGAATTGATTATCTTTTTTATTATTTCATTCTTAATTTTATATGGCATTAAACTTGTGTTGTTGTTATCTATACATATTATTTGCAAAATTATTTTCTATTATCTCTTTAATTTTTTAATTTTTTAATGGTAATTCTTCGTTAAAAGAGAATTAAGTTGTATGTCATAAGACAGTTTTCCGGCAGATCAGCATTAACATTAGAATCATTTCTTATTTTATATCATATTCTAAATTGAAGAGTTTCAATTTTTACTTTCTTTTATAATAAATTTGCAGCTGTAGAGATAAATGAATCGCAATAAATTCCTTTTCAATTGTAGAATATTTTATTTCTGTTAAATTTAATAATGTAGTAATTAATGATGTAATAATGTATATATATGTTAAATTCTTATCAATTATTATTTGGTTTAAAATTATTTTTAGCGAATTAAATATCTGTTTTTGTTAATTTAATGTCTTTTTTATATATTAGCAATTAAACTGTTTGAGAAAAATCGATAAAGTTTATAATATCCAATTACTCTCAGAAATTATTTATTTAATTATTGTTTCTTTAATCTTAAAAATTCTATACTGTTTCAATTTTTTATTTCGTTGATTATGTATCTTAAATAATCTAATTCGAATTGAAAAAATTCACATTTTATATATAAATTTCATATGTCACATTTTATATGCGTTTATTAAATTATTAGGAATTTCACATGAGCAGCTACTCGAGTAAGAGTTATTCAATTTACTTTTGAACTTAACTTGCTGCTTACATCCTTCTTATATGTTTTTTTTATTGAGAGAATATTATTCTAGATAATCATATCAAAATATGTGCTAAGATTTGTGTTCTTTCTCAAGACATGGCAGCACTCTTGGATTTTTCTTCCTCGACTACTAATAAAAAATTCGTTCTCTTTTCGATTGATAGAGTAAAAAATCAATCGTCTCATATTTCAGTTCAATATCATAATAGTGATTTTAATCATCACAATTTGTAGGATTCGAAATATATGATATGTAAAAAAAATTTTTTTAATAATTTAAAATATTTACAATCAATTCCTTTACAGAATTATAAATAAATTTATTTATTATATTACATTGTAGCGTAACTTATTCAATTATGTTATTTATATAAGTTTGTAAATAAGTTATAATTATTACGATAATATTATATTTAATTATATGTATTTATGTTGATTAGATTTAAGATTTAAGAAGATATTATGTTAGAAATTAAATAGTTATTCTCTTTTAATGACAAATTATTATATATCAATTGTTTTCATTATTTGGTTTATCAATGATCTGAGGAACAAGGAACTTTCATTTAGATGATTTATTAATATCTTATTTCTCGAAATTTTCACAAATTTTCAGGGTTTTATCTATATGAAGAAAGACTTTTATAAATTCATCTTAGATCTTCGTGAATTGGTCTAATAATATTTTTCTTTATTACTAATATCTTGAAAATCAGATAAAAATTTAATTAATTTAATTAATTAAACTTTTCGAAACTATTTTAGATGGAAAGGAAGTTTCTAATAATTTGAAACTTAGTTTAAAAATTTAAATAATTTATAACATTTCTTACATAAGTAACTTTCGTGTAAACTTATCTGAGATAATATCGAACAAATTGAATCAATTTAATGCTTGTAAAATAATGTCAAATGTAGACTTTTATTTTGATTCAGAAAATAATCTCCAACTTCTAAAAATGTCCGCAATATTATGCTAAGAATTGCTCATGGATTAAAAATAAAAAAAAAGTAAGAAAATTTGCAAATTAATTAATTTAAGCTTTTCGAATTTTTGGATAAAGATTATAATAAATGAAAAAAACAAAATGTATTAAAATCTTTCTGTTAAATTAAATAGAAATGAAATTGAAATTACATATATTACATAACTTATGTCAAAAATTACATAATTTATGTATGCAATTCCATCAATTAAAAAAAAAATCTAAATAAAGAATAGAAGATATAGAATTAATTAGAAATATTTTCATATCCTGATATTTGTTTTATATAATCATGTAAATGGACAAAAGTTGTCTTTTTAGTTTTCATTTTTGTTTAATAAAATAAATAATTACTTTTTATACTGATTTCTGCAACAATTCTGAGATTTTTAGTAATATGTAATATGTTTCGATATAATTATATATTTCATTATTATATTATTACAGCTTTCTCTTTAATCTTAAACTTTTGAAGAAGATATTATAAAATTTTTAAGAAAAAAAAACATACATGAACAATATTTAAGTATTTTGTAAAATCATAAAATTATTAACATGTAAAATATCGATTATATTTTCTATAAAATTTTCTATAAAATTCACCGGAATGGAAATTATTCTGTTTCTTTGCTATTGAAATATATTTTTTAATATATAATATAAATATTCTAAATCTTTAACTTTATTATATTTACTAGAAATTTGTATAAAAAAAATTTAATGAATAAAAAATTTATCTGTTTTTTTTCCTCAATACATTCATCGAAATCATCAATCCTTAATCAAATGACAAAACTGAGTATCAAGATCAATTTTAAAACTTGTAAGTTGTAAAAAATTATCAAAAAATGTTTTCTTTTAAGAATATAAAATAAATATGTATCATATTTAAATTAATATTAATATTAATTTTAATAAAAGTGATCATACTTTTACAAAATCATCTGAACAAAGAAATGTCTATATTTACATTTCTTTTTTTATATAATGAATAGATAATATTAATACACATAATAAATATTTTATAATTATTTAATAAATCTTAATCTCAATTTAAAAAACAATATTTCACAATTTATGTGAAATATAATAATTGATATAACAATTAACATATGATAAAAAGATATAAGTAATATATTACAATATTATCAAAATATAAATTTGCACTTTATAAATCTCATGATCAAAGATATATGTAAATAATTTCTTAATAACTTAAAATTTTGTTCCGCTAAAAATAAATTCTAGAAACATTAGACATTATTTATCATTTTTGTGTTCCTAAATATTTCCTAATCCAATTATCACCACTATTGCTATTATTATATATCATATAAAAACTTATTGATATCAATTAGTTTTGCATTTAGTTTCAAAAAAAAGTTCCAATATCTTGGGATTGTTCTGCTTGAAGTTTTCTTCTATCTTCATACTCTTTCTGATTTCATAATAGTTTCGAATTTTGAAATCTTGACAAAGCACAAAATCACAATAAAATATAAAATCAAAATTATGAAATCTTCACAAAATTAAGAGATAATATTCATCTTGTAGTCTAATTGATCACATAATAAGTCACATAATACATGTATTGATATTAGTTGATTATTACAATTTATTTATGTAGATGCACTTGATTAAACTTGATCATGATTATTACAGCAACACTTAGTTAAAGCTATTTGCTTGTTAAATTATATTTTTATTATATAATCACAACTTGATGGTATTTAAAAATATTATCTTTCCATTTCTTGAATAACATTAATTGTAGAAACAAACAGTTGTGAAATTTTTTATTTAAATTTTTTATCAAACTTATTTAATTTTTTATTAAAACAAAGTTTGTTCAGAGTCTTAATGATGTTTATTAAGATTATTATTCAACACTTTTCAATTAAATATTATCGGTCTCACAACAGATGAAAACAACTTTCATATATCAAATTTTCACATATCTGCCTAGCAATCTTTTTATCGATCCAAATATTTTTTCAATAATTGATGATCTATTATTATATATATTATATATTAATCGATATTACCAATCAATGTTTATCCGCACAGTTAAAGATACTAATCATTGCGATTAGTTTAAAAATCAATAAACTAATCATATCATATAAACTTTAATCGTTCAATAATATTATAAAATCAACAATACTGGTTACAAGTATTTTCATTTTTTCGTAATTTGCATCAGATTAAAATAACTTTGTATGACATATTAATGAGTTGATGCTTAAACAATTCATTCTTCATGAATTATTATATTGTCAAATTTATTAATAAAGAAAAACATATCTGATATATTTGGAGCAAATCTATAATCTGATAAATAGATGAATAGTATAATAATAAATTATCCAGTTGTTGTGGCAGTTTCTGATTGATGCAAATATTAAATAAGATATCATCATTTCATATAACATAAAATATTTTTGTTGCGAAGTTGAACATGCAACAATTACCTTAATGTTCAATAATCAAAAGATTTAAATATTATAAATCTTTATTACTAGAACTTATGCAACTATAATGCAATAATAATGCAATAATTGACAATAGTCCAAACTTATTATTTTTGATTTGTTCATAGTATAGATTTATAGTATTGATCATTTAAATGATGATTTAAATCTCGTCATAGGAAGATATAAATTTCTGATGCCTGAATAGTTATGAATCATTTCTTTAAATATATAGTTTTGCTCATTATTTATTTATTATTTATAATGCAATTGAACGGTGTATAAATCTTTTATAGATATATATATATATTAATCCGTTTTTTCAATTTTTCGAACATTTTGCAGACAGACATCTTTAAACATGTCAAAAGATTATTCTTCTTAACAACATTATTTCATTATGTGGATTTATATCGATTATCTTTTTATTATCGATTGTGGTCACAGATGGTACTTCAGTATCGATGAAAATCAACCTGCACAGGACCAAACAAAAGCCAGGAACCCTATTTCCTCGTTGATTAAACGAATTCTCCATTTCTCCAACAAAAATAAATCCAACTTGTCCTATGATTCTTGAATTTTTCCAGAACATATAACATGTGATAATAATGTCACATACATGAACAAAACACATTGCATTTTCTTTCACAAACAAAGTATAAAGCCAAATACTATGAAAGGCAAAATCGACATGATATATCATCCTCAGAAGCGATTCTGTGGCCGATATCAATTGTCTTCGACTTTTATACATAATATATATATTATCACTGAACACATAAAGTTGTTACACAATAATGAAATAATGACACTGTTCTTATTAAACCAATTATATTGGTAATAATTTTATGTAGGAATTTGATAAGAAGATTTCGCGGTCTAGTAATAGGATAGTGCTTAATAAATGTTGCACATTTTACGAATTATGTCTTTAGTTTTTAATATTAATCTAAGCTATATCTACTTATAATATAAATACAATAGATTCGTTGTACTTAACATTTATAATTTCCTGGCCTCCTAGAATACATCATTAATTAATTTAAACCACTGAATTTTTTAATTATTCAAAATTTATAATAATTATAAATATAAAAATTATTTTGACAATAATTATAATTTGATTTTTTTAAAAATTAAAATTATTGATATTATATTTCATTCAATGATTTATATTTGAAAATCATATTAAGATCATATTTGTTTATTGTATTATTTGTATCTATAATTATTTACATATATAAAATTAGCATCAATTTTAGATTCATTTATAGATTCAATAAATCGACGATACATATTTCTTGTAATTATATTAATATATAATATAATAATATATAATATATAATAATATAATAATATATAATTTATGATATTATAATTTATAATATAATAATTTATAATATAATAATATAATATATTCTTATATAATTATATTTATATATATAGTTATATAAGAAGTTATAAACAAATCTTGCAAGAAGCTCAAACTTTATACTATAATATTTATTACTATTACTATTTGTTTGAATATTTCTTATTGCTCATTTGCTGCAATAATGTTATTAATATAAAATTCAAAAATTGCAATTTCTTTGATTATTAATATAAAATTAATTTTTTTTTCTATTTTTTACTAATAAAATTTCTTGAATTTTCATTTTGAAATATATTTGTGTTTTTTTTTATTTTGCAGCATATAAGTAATATAATTGGAAATCATTTTTTCTAATTATCTTCTAGAATCATACTAAAATACTACATTATAAATATATATATATATATATATATAAATTTCTCCAAATATTTGAATTTTCAAAATTTTTTCTGTTTCTGCTTGCCTCAATTATCCTTTCTTATAACTATTATTGAAATTAAATGCAGTTCGAATTTTGTATCCTTTGTACATTTACGATTTGTGGAAAAATTTCGCTTTATAACTAATAAATATTATATATTCTTTTTTTCTTCTTATGGTACGTAATTAATACTATATAATCTTATTTATAAATATCACATTTTCGGTCAATATGCATACCCATGATTATAATTTTATTAAAATAACATTTATATTTTCCAACACTTTGATATAATATTTAGTATAAATCAATAATAGAATAAAAAAGTAATAGAATATAATTTTGCTTCATAAGCAATTGTTTTATAACTTTTATATATAATAAACAACTCGCTATCTTTTCTTTTTTCTTTTAAAATCATCCATAGAGAAATATCTAAAAACAAGTGATGGCACGTATCATTTTATACTTTTTCAAAAATAATATTGCTGATTTACAAATAAATAATTTATTTTTATCTTGAACTATTTATTCCGTTCAAATACAATATCGAAGCAAATATATTGTCGTTATAAACAATTTTGATTCTCGAGTTGTTTATTTCGAAACAAAACTACATTTCATTATAACAATATTATGAATCTTGAAGAAATATTTCTCAGAACTCGATATCTTTTATCATCAACAATTGTGCAGAAATAAGTATAATTTTAAAAACAATTTTGTATCCATTATTCATGAATAAATTCCAAATATTTCATAAAATATTATAAAATATTAGGAATAATAATTAACGAATGTTGAATTATGTATATGTATAAATAATATTTATTTGATTAAAAGTTCGATATTTTTTAATTTAAGTATATAAAGAATGTTTTTTATTCATAAATCTTATTCTTATTCTCATTTCATTATATCTGTAAGATAATTTATGAATACACATATATTTGTATAAAAATTTAAATAAAATAAAATGTCTAAATTTCGTCCTCCTATCTAAATTTAAATGATGATTAGTTGTTGCTGCAAACTACACATCATTTAAAATTATATCCTTATAATTTTGATAGAATCTTTTTTTTTTTTTCGTTGATAGAATGATATAAAATGATATTTTTTTTCTTGTATCCATTTACATTCTATTTCAGAAATATATAATATGTATTAAATATATAATATATATAATATGTATTAAAGTTACGATCTTGACTTCTTCATCATTTTCTACATATATTATATTCGAATTTAATATTCTTGCAAATATTTTAAATCTGATCTTTTTCTAATATTTGTGATATTCATCTAGATATGTATATAATCTTATCACATTCGTTCATAAAATTGTTGTAAGTATCAATGATAATTGAATTTATTTTTTATCTGTAGCATAATTTTTAATAACATATTTTTCGTTAATCTTAATAATAATTAACAAAACGAGTTTCTTGGACTTTTTATCCACAAGATAAATATATAGAATAATTTCATTATTCTGCAAGTATAATTTCATTTATATGTAGTTGTTTATTATTTAATTGTTATCATTTAGATCATTTTTATTTATTTATATTCTTTTTCTGAGTAAAAACTTGATTAATAAGCTCATAAAAAAGTTATCAATAGATATATGATATCCTTTAATTATATTAATTAATTATAAGTTTATAACAATATTAATTATAATATAATCAAGTTCTTTTCATTTAATTTCATTATTATCTTTTCATTATAATCTTTGATTTCGCATCTCGATAACAATAAAGATCTATGCAGTATTTTGATATTTGATACATCACAGAGCATCCAAAACTTTAAATTTGATTTATATTTTTTAATGTATGTTCTTTCTATAATGCTTGAAAGAGTTAAAAAAATAAACAATTCTTTATAAAATATAATTTTAAAAAATATTTATTTATTGCTCAATAATAGGATTTAACTTTGTTACAAACATCCATGGAAGACATTCTCTATTATTTATCAAATTAAAATCTATTTCTTAAATGTATATTTTTAAACCAAGGTATATTTCGTAAATTCTCGGAACCAATATGTACATCGTTGGTCTTTTAATTATACTTCATTAATAAAATTACCAGAAAAAACTTTCATCAATGACAATTTTTCATTTTAAAATGTTTATATTAGATAAATGTTAATATATTAATAATTTTTATATATATTTGTTTTTTATTTCAATTTTCACAATCATTATCCAAAAAAAGATCTAAAAAAAGATTGAAATATTCGTCATCACAAAATAAAATGCATGTAGACTAAATTTTTTTACGAACTTAAATGAATTCTTTTCATCATAATATTCATCTTCCAAAATTTTTCCAAATATTTTAAGATATAAAGTAAATTATAGATCTAAGAATTATTGGTATTAAAGACGTCGAAAACATTTGTCTTTTTTATTTTAATAACAGGAAGTTAACTTATTGGTCTGAAAAGAAAATTTTGATTCGAAAAGAATAATACAAGATAGTAGAAGAATGTGTTTTTGTTTCACGAAAAATTCAAAATAAAATCGTTAAATGAAAACGAAAAAAACTCTATCTCTTTATCTCTCGACAGATGATAAGGATTTTGAAGATCAAGATATAAACTGTTTTTTTTGTAATACATTTTCAAATGATGCAAAGAAGAAAGTGAATTAATTATCGGATGTACCAAATAATGTCATCAGTTGTGCACAGTTATGATATATCTATATTGCAAATTAAAAAAATTTTGTGTAATAAATTAATGATAAATTGTGAAATAAATAGATATTAAAGAAAAATCAAAATTATTTTATATCTTGAATTCGTTTCGAACCTGGAAAGAATTTGTTAGTTTTTAAAGTAACGAATCTTTTCATATTTCTCTAAAAGAATTTTAGAGAGATATAAACTTTATCTCAAACTCGAACGAATTTTTTCAAATCTTAAATTCATACAATTAAATTTTTAAATATTTAGTGAAGTCATACGTAAATTGTTATTTAATTACAAACTTTGTATTTGAATCTTACTTATTTAAAATATTAGCAAAATATTAATAAATATATAATAAATCATTTTTAGTATTAACATAGCTCTATAAATAGATTAGAGCTAACATGTTAATTTTTCAACAAAAATATTAAAATGAAATGAATTTCATGTTGTGAAACTTATCATGTTGATTAAAATACAATAACAAATAAAATTTCTATAATTATTATATATAATAAGTACACATAAAATACATGTATACATAAAATACATGTATCAGTTTACTCTAGATTCTATTAAACACTCGACTTTCAAAGAATATTTATCTCTTGTTGGATTGCATGTTTGGAATATGAGAGAGACAAAGAACAACAGTTACATGATTTGACTATATAACTCTCGTATAAGTTCATCTTTTTTTGTACTAAGAAAGTATGGATATCTTTCATTAGAAAATATACAAATCCGCACTCGTTTTAAATCATATTTTGATATATATTATTGAAATGCTTTTGCACTCAAATACTTTAATCAACACATTTGAATTATTTATACTATACAAAATAAAGCACTAATGAATGTAGAAAAATTACTTGAACTTTTCTTTTAAAAATGCAATTAAAGCAGCATAAAATCTTTCAATATTTCAGAAAATAATTAATTTCAAAAACCAATATGGAATATGAGAGAAAAATATCAAAGCGTTGTTGACAACTAAAATAAAAGCTAAATAAAACTGGACAATATCGGTAATTTAGAAATTCGCCCAAAGCAAGCCATAACAGGGGGTCTGATTCTCGAAATTCTAGAAAGAATGGTTAAAGCAGATACGCTTGCCAATCTTGCTTGCTTTCAAGAGATGAAAAAA